>NC_077231.1:53955582-54228645 GCF_027887165.1 Monodelphis domestica | reverse complement strand
CTCCCTTTTCTCTCTCCCTCTCTCCCTCCCCCTCTCTCTCTCCCTCCCCCCTCTCTCTTTCTTTTTCTTTCTCCTCTCTCATTCTCTCCCTTTACTCTCATTCTCTCTCCCTCTCCCTCTCCCCAACTCCCCCTCTCTTGAGATTAGATACATAGATATTTCTCTATATATCTATATTTTACTTGAAATACAAGAATAAAACATAGAGAGAGACCACCAAATTCTTTAGATTTTACAATAATAGAAGCAAGATCAAAGAAAACTTCTGATTGACTACACTAATAAGAGACAGCAATATAGAAAAACAAACCTATAGCTAAGAAACAAGTACTTAAAAAAGATATAGGTGATATATGGTACAACCAATGAAAGTAGCATATAGATGACAGGGTACAAGTAATTAACTATAGTTAAGAAGCATCTGTTCAAACAGGATAGAGGGAATAAGGAATTTTTTCATAGGTATGCATTGTTTTACACTTTACTTACTCAGCAAATTATAGCAATCCTGGGATTGCTTAAAAATAAGATCAAACTACTTGCCAGGTCTTGTTTCTGCTTTAACAATATCTCTTGTATGTTCCCTTTTCTCTGTGAAGCCACCAGCCTTGTCCTGACCCTTATTACCTCTCTCTTCTACTTTTTTGCAGTTGCCTTCTGGTTGGTTTCCCTGTCTCAGATTTCTCCTCCCTCTAGTCCATCCTCTACTCGGTTGCCCAACTGGTCTTCCTAAAGCACAGGTCTGACCATGTCATTCTCGCTTCACCCCACAAACACACATTTTTTTTGTTGTTGTTGTTCAGTTGTTTTTTCAGTCGTGTCCACCTCTTCTGACCCCTTTTGTTTTTGTATTTGTTTTTGGCAAAGATATGGGAATGGTTTGCCTTTTTTAGCTCATTTTATAGCGGCAAACAACGTTAAGCAACTTGGCTAGGCTCCCATGGCTACTACATATCCAAGGTTAGATTTGAACTTGGGAAGAAACATCTTCCTGACTTCATGGTCTGATGCTCTATCCACCATGCTGGCTAGCTGCCAAACACATATACACACATTTAGTAAACACCAATTGTTCTCTGTTACCTCCCAGGATCAAATACAAAATTTTGTTTGACTTTAAGAGCCTTTTACAAGCTGGAACTCTTCTTACCTTTCCGGTCTTATTATGCTTAATTCTATTCTCAGGCTAGCAATACTGGCTTTCTTACTCTTCCTTACTTATGATGCACCATGTCCTGAGTCTGTGCCTCTGCATTGGTTGGCTGCCAAGCCTAGAATGCTGCCCCTCTTTACCCACACCTCCTGGCTTCCCTCACTTCCTTCCAGATTTGCTTAAGTCTCACCTTCAGAAGGTCTTTCCTTATTCATCCCTTGACACTTCTCCAGGCTCTGGTTCCTTCCCTGTGCAATTGTCTCCCATTTTTATTGAATGTATCTTGTATGTACATAATACTTAATTGTCTCCCTCATGCTTCTAGAGGCTGTTGTTGTTCAGTTGTGCACAATTCTTTTTGATACCATTTGGAGTTTCCTCGGAAAAGGTTTTGGAGTGGTTTGACATTTCCTTCTCCAGTTCATTTAACATATGAGGAAACTGAGGCAATCAGAGTTAAGTGACTTGTCTAGGGTCATACAGGTGGTAAATGTCTGAGACCAGATTTGAACTCATGAAGATGAATCTTCCTGACTCTAGACTCAATATTCTATCCACTGTACCACCTAGATAATTTCTCCTTCAGGGTATGGAGTTTATTTTTACCTTTCTTTGGTTCTTCAAATCTTAATCCAGCATGTAGTAAGGACTTGATAAATTTTTCTTGAGGGGACAAGTTCTAATTTGGCCTCAGACACTTCCTAGCTTTATGACCCTGGGCAAGTCACTTAACCCTGATTGCCTGGCCATTTCCAGTTTAAAAACAATTAAAATTGTTATTAAATAAATACTTGAGGTTCAAAGTGAGTTAAACTCTGCTATACTAACTTATGCACTTTCACAAAGGACTCATGAAGTTGTCATTTGTATTCTCAGAGAATCAGAGGGCAAGGCAGTTGAAAAGGGGCTAAAGTTCTGGGTTTTAATGGATCACTCAAGTGTTTTGTCAATGGCAACATAGGACTTTCTCAGCTAGTGGAGCTGCCTAGCTTTACAGATGTTCTACCAGAGGTAAAAAGCTCTGTTTTAGACCATATTGGCAGTCTTGTGTTTATTTATGAGCACCATATTTTAGGGGAGACACTGACAAATTGGAGTGGGGCTATCCAGAGTGGGACAACCTGGATGGTAAAGAGCCTTGAGATCCTGGAATATGGTAGAAATGGGTGGGAATGGATCTGTTTCCTGCTAGAGAAGGAAAAACTTAGAACAGATGGGATGGCTCTCCTTAAATACTCAATGGGCTGCCATGTGGAAGATTAATTAGATTTGTTCTGCTTCACCCCTTCCCCCGCCATTTCCAGAGATAGGACCAATGGGTGGAAATTCCAGAGAAGCAAATTTTAGGCTTCATATATGAGAAAATGCCCCAACAAAGCTATCTGAAGACAGAACAGTCTTCCTTAGGAGAGAGTGACTTCCCTTTCTAGAGACCCTTCCCTTCTAAAGAAGATCAAGGTCAATTTGTTAGAAATATTGAAAGGGGCAGCTAGGGAGCACAGTAGATAGCATGCCAGGCTTGAAGTCAGGAGGTCCTTGGTTCAAATTTGGCCTCAGACTCTACCTAGTTGTGTGATCCTGGGCACGTCACTTAATCCCAATTGCCTGCTCCTTGTTGCTCTTCTGTCTTAAATTAATGCTGACAGAAGGTAAGGGTTTAAGAAAAAAAATGTTGAAGATTCATATTCAGGTACAGATAGGACTAGATGGTCTCTTATGTCTCTTCTAGAGCTTTCATTCTATGAAATGAAAGATGCAACATGTCAAATAAAGCCTTTTGATACTGGAAATTCAATTTCTCTTATTCCTATTAGCTTGCCTCCCTCTGTCCCAATTCTCATCCCTACCTTCACCCTTTGGTCATGGGAAGGTGGGTTAGGAACAAAGACAATGTCTTTACTTCATCAGTTTCTTTATTCACCAGAGAATCTAAAGAAGAAATTGTATGAAGCTGGGATTTGAGACCCGTTCATGAGAATACTCTTAGGGAATTATGTTTCTCTAAGGTTATTAAAAAATATAGCACCATAGGCTCTGGAGTACTTAATGGAATATTTGAGAAGAATGAACAATGATATTAAGACAGAGGAGAAGAGAACTTTTCCAGAAGGCAAATTTAATAGGGAAGTGGTCCTGGAATAGAGCCCTTCCTGCCTAGGTTACAGTTGGCTCAAGTTTCAACAGGAGGTTTTGCAAATGAGAAGAACTAAAGCTTGGCATTGAGTTTTGGGACCACAGGCTAATTGATGCAACTTGGCAAAAATGAAGATGTCCTGGGAAGAAATTTCCCATAAGCATGTACATATTTCAAAGACAATGGTGCATTTCACATTGATCGTCTCTTTTTTTTTGTGGGGAAGGGTGTTGGTGAATTCAATTTTTTTTGTAGAGATGTTTCATTTTACCAATTAAATTATAATGATTTTCCACAATTTTCTGAAGCTATTAGATCCAAATTGTCTTCTTCTTTCCCTTCTCTCTTCCCCCTTCCAGGAGATGGTAAACCATTTGATCTGGATTATACATGTATTATCATGCAAAATATACTTCTGTGTTGTTCACAGAATACTCATATAAAATAAAAACTCCAAAATCGAAACCCAAATAAAACTAAAGTGAAAAATCATATGCTTTGATCTGTATCCTGACTTCAACAGTTTTTTCTCTGGAGGTAGATAGTATTCTTTGCCAAAATTCTTTCAGAATTGTCCTGGATCTTTGTATTGTTGGGAATAGCTAAGTCTTTCACAGTATTGCTGTTACTGTGGACAATGTTCTCTCTGTTCTGCTTATTTCACTCTGCATCTGTTCATGTCTTTGTAGGTTTTTTTGGATTCATCTTGTTCATCATTTCTTACAGCACAATAGTAGACCGTCACCATGAAATACCACGTTTTGTTCAGTCATTTCCCAATTGATGGACACATTGATTGTCTCAAGAATGTAGAAGGCAACTCTTTTTATAAAGCTTTCACTTCTGATTTAAGAAAAAACAAATGACAAACCATGAAGTAAGTGCCTGCTACGTGCAGAGTACGGTTTTAGCTCCTGGGAAGTTTCAAGGATTACAGATGATATAATCCTGGACTTTCTGAGTTTACAATCTAATAGGGAGACAAGAAACCTACAAAGAGAAATGGACTAGATCTGAAATTTTACCACTGAAGATTCCCACCAACTTTGAATCCTGCAGTCTAGAGTGTTGACTGGTGATGTGAAAGGTTAACTTGCATGTTCAGGGAAATGGTTAATATGCCAGAAGTGGGACTCAAAGTCACACCTTCTTGCCTCTAAGGTCCATTTTCAATCTACCTTGCCACATAGATAATTATAATACACAATGAGTACAAATAAAAGAGCTTTGGGAAATATGTAGCATTTTAGATCCCACCTATATAAACTTGAACAGACTTGGGTGGAAATTCTGGCTACTTTTAATTGGTTGTTCACTCCCCCCCCCCCCCCCCCCTGAGGATATAAAGAATGGCCAAGTGAACAAATCAATCCATACTTTCATGGAGTTCAGAGTCTAAGTAGGGGGGATGAGGAAGAAAATAGCATTTATATTTGTTTTGAGGATTACAATGTGCTTTACAAATATTATTTCTGTTTATCCTCACAACAACATTAGGAGGTAGGTGCTATTATTGTTCCTGTTTTATAGATGAGGAAACTGAGGCTAAGAGAAGTTAAATAACTTAACCATGGCCATACATCTAAGCAGGTTTAAAACCTCAGGTCTTTCTGACTCCAATTCTAGCATTCTTTGTACTATATTACCTAAATGCCTCCTATCACTAATAAATGTTACAAATATGAAGAAAATTTTCTCCTTCATTATTAATGTACATGACCTGTACATACACACAAAGTGGAGGATTTTTAGAAATATAATTTTTATTGATATCTTTTGTTTTTACATCACCTGAATTTGCCCCATATATCCTCCTTAAGAGAGCTGAACCATATAAAAAAGGATATATTTATAGGGGAAAAAGAAAAAGAAGAGAAAAAAATCAGTGAAAATGTCCAATATATTGATTAGAATCTGAAAATATATTCAAGATTTCACACCTCCCCAATTCCTCTACAAAGGAGTATATGTATGTATTTGTATGTTTAGTGAAAGGTAGCTAGGTGGCACAGTGGATAGAGCACTAGGCTTGGAGTCATTAAGACTGTTCTTCCTGAGTTCAAATCTAGCCTCAGACTCTTACCAGCTTTATGGTTCTGGACAAATCACTTAACACTGAGTTTTCTCATCTATAAAATGAGCTGGAGAAGGAAATGGCAAACCAGTCCAATATCTTTGCCAAAAAAATCCCAAATAGGGCCACAAAGAGTCAGATTCCTGAGAAATATCTGAACCACATTTGAATATTAATGTCTTGGTTATGGCAGATTAAGCTGTCAACAAATGTTTATTAAGCATTTATTATGTATCTGACTCTGTGTTGAAAATCCAAATAAAATGAAAAAATATTCTGTTTCCTATTGGAGTTTTCATTCCAGTGGGAGAAGTCAATGCATAATTAGGACCCCAGAAAGCAGAGATGAGGGCAATAGTGTGGTGGATAAAAATGGAGCTGAGTTGGGGAAAAGAGTGAAGGAATAGTAAGAGTTGATTCAATTCATTTGGAGTCATAGGAAGAGCTCAAGGATATTTCCTGATTGGTGAACAACACACATATTTTTAAATGATTTTTTTTTTTTTGGTATGAGGAACTGTGCTAGATGCTGGATACTGGATATGCCTCTGGCACTTAGTTTGATCTTATTACCAGCTTCACTTCTCCACTGCTCAATAAACTCCAGGGGCTCCTTCTTACCTCTAGGATCCAACATCAACTCCTCCTCTATTGAGCTAAAACTTTTCCCAACCCATCTCTGACTTTTATTATGCATTGTTTGCTTATATGTTATTCTCCATGTTCTCTATAGTCTAATATAGTAACTTATTTCTATTCCTCATATAGTGTGTCTCCTCTTTTCTCTATTTTTACATTCCTCTCCCATGCCAGGGATACCTTCTTCCCCTGATTTCTTTTATTACTCAATTCAATAATTACCCTTTTTTGGGGTCTTTCCAGGTTCCCCCAGGCAGTGGTGTCTTCCTCTCCTAAGTACCTGGTCTTTGATTTTATCTTTTATATGGCTCTGCTCCTCTGGGGGTGGCCAAAGAGTTGAAGTAGATGCTGGAGAAGGATGCCTGCTGGATGTGGCAGAAAAACCCCAGCATGCTCTGACCCAAATGTCTAAAAGGGTCAAAACTGTATCCAAAAGGATCATTTCCTTCTCTCCTTCTAAAGCAGAGAGGAAAACAGGAGCCTCTCCAGAGGTGAGTGGTGAGTGAATGTACCAAGGGAAAGATGATAGCAGCTTTAGTAACCTTGGCATGAATAGCCTTAGGGGGCAATAACAATAAGAGAGAGGTGGATAATAGGATCATCGATTTAGAGACTAACTGGTCCAGCTGCTCATTTTACAGATAAGGAAACCAAGGTGGTGTGGGGAGACAGCAGCCTCTGTGCCTGGATAGCATTAGCTATTTTGCTTCAGGGACAAGGAATATAAACCTAACAGAAGCAATGTGGAGTGTCAGACGTGCTGTATGGCAGAGACAAGTCCCCATGAAGAATTCTTTTCTTCCATCGTCTACCTTTTTCTTGTCCTTTCATTCATCTTTCCTCCCAATTTTCATTCTCTCGTAGGGAATATATATCTGCTTTGCCAATCCTTATTATTTAAGAATTGGCTTGCTTCCTGTTTCACCATTTATTTTATAAGAAACTCAATGTTCTCATTTGTTGGTCATTGTATTGTTGGTTTTTGTGTGTCCTTGGGACAGATACCATTGAGAGGGAAAGAGACTCTAGAGATGCTCTTGGTGCTGAGAGACAAAGAAATAGGGCACAAATAAAGTATGTGAAGAGGAGCTGGGAAAGAGTGGCACTGCCCATGGAAAAGTTGTGCCAGTTAAGTAGGAGTAACTTCTTTTATTTATCGGTTTCTTACTTTCTATTCCTCATACTATTAGAAGCACATAAAGCTCTGCTTATCTATACCTCTACACAAATATGTAGATGGCTACATACATGTATATTTATATATCTCCTTAAAATGGCACTCATTTTTGGAATATACTGGATATATTTGGGAGAGGAACAGAGAGAAATGAAGTGTATTTAGTTCCATTTACAAGTTCATTGATGGCTTTTCTTTTCTCCATGTTTCTGTAATTCCAGATGAGCAATACAACAATTCATATTTATAATGGAGTTGCATTATATGCTCATTTACCATACACAATTCCAGCTATCTATACTTGCCACTATGAAGGAGGAGGAGACTGTGTGTGTGTGTGTTTGTGAGAGAGAGAGAGAGAGAGAGAGAGAGAGAGAGAGAGAGAGAGAGAGAGAGAGAGAGAAGAGAGAGAGAGGCAGTAACAGAGGTAGAGACAGAGGCAGAGGGAGAGAAAAGGAGAGAGAGAGAGAGAGAGAGAGAGAGAGAGAGAGAGAGAGAGAGAGAGAGAGAGAGAGAGAGAGAGAGAGAGAGAGGCAGTAACAGAGGTAGAGACAGAGGCAGAGGGAGAGAAAAGGAGAGAGAGAGAGAGAGAGAGAGAGGAAGACAAATAGAGAGATTATGACAGAAAGACCAAGTTGGAGATGGAGTTAGAGATAGATATTGAGAGAAATAGCAAGAAATAATACCTTTAAAGTGATTTAGTTGCTGTATGTTGATGATTTTTCCATATTTCTGAAATGCCAGATGAATAATAGAACCATTCACAGTTACAATCGAGTTTCACCATACACATATTTAAATTTAATTTACACAAATTCAACTATCCATACTTGTCAAGATAGAGAAGGGGGAGAGAGAGAGACAGAGGATGTGTAGGAATATGTGAGTGTGTTTCTGTGGGTGACAGAGACAGAGCGTGTGTGTGTGTGTGTGTGTGTGTGTGTGTGTGTGTGTGTGTGACAGATAGAGATGGAGTCAGCGACAGACAGAATGGTGTAGAGGATTGAGAGTTGGCTTTGCAGTCAAGAAAACCTCTGACATATACTGGTTGTGTAGCTCTGGGCAAGTTTATTTTTATTATTATTATTATTTAGATTATAACTTGTTTCATAAATGCTTGTTAACTGAAGTATTTATTGATGGGTTAGTTGAACTCTGAGGGGTGTGTGTGTGTGTGTGAATGGTGGTAATTTTAGCTAAACAAATCTCTCTCAATGGAATTTAATTGAACAAGCACTTACTGATGACCATTGATGTGCATGTGGATGAGCTAGGTACTAGAAACGATAGATTTCCAAGAGCTTATGTCCTACTGGATTAACATCATCTACTATTGACTTTGTGGCATATCCTCTGCCTGAGTTTTCTCTGGCAGATCCCAGTAGACTTTTAGTGGTCCATTCTAAAGGCTTTGAAGAAACCAGCAAGTAAGTAAGACATGTGCATCATTCACAAAGATAATTATCTAGCTCATAATTTTTTGTTGTTGTTAAACCCTTACCTTCTGTCTTAGAATCAATATTAAGTATTGGTTTTAAGCCAGAAGAGTGGGAAGGGCTAGGCAATGAGGGTTAAGTGACTTGTTCAGGGTCACACAGCTAGGCAATGTCTGAGGCCAGATTTGGACCCAGGTTTTCCCAATGCCAGATCTGGCTCTCAATCCACTGAGCCACCTAGCCAGCCCTGGTGGCTCACTGCTTATAAAGGCAGTTAAGGATAATGGCAAAGTACAATTGAGTAAGGAAGATTTGAGTTTGAATTCTCCGTCAGGTACTTACTGGTTGGGTGACCTGGAAGAAATCATCTGGTTTTTCCCAACCTCAGTTTCTTCAACTGTAAAATGGGAGCAATAATACCACTTACCTCACAGGATTATTGTGAAAATCATTAATATTCCCCCCCTTTGTGCCCTTCTTCTGAGATTATCTTCCATCTATTCTGTAAAAATCTTGTATTGACCTAGTTATTTATGTATTTTCCCCACCTCCAGGAGAATAAATGTTCACTCCTTGAGGGCAGGGACAGTGCAAGCAAAGCACCTGACATCTAGGAGTTCTTAAAGCAATTTGCAAACCTTGAAACACTATAGACAATTGTGGTCTATCATCTTTCTTAGCCCCAGCACCATGATCATAGTAGAGAAGAGAAAAGAAAATAGCACTCATCATGGCTTGTCCTTGAGAGACTGTAGATTCTGTTAGGTGAAGAGATCCTTATTTTTGCTCAAGGATACAATGGCTCTCTCTCTTTTTTTTTTTTTGTGAATGGTGAGAATGGGGTGGGGGGGGGCTTTAAAAAAATCAGGCAGATTTTTGCCTTCTTCGTATCAGGCTTAAAGCCACAGATAGTTGAAAGAATCACAGCTGAAATTTGCTGATTTCACCAGACACATATAGAACTTTAAAATTAAGAGAGAATTTTTACTTAAAGAAAAAGAGAATATTTTCTAATGTCAATTACTCTTTCCTGGAAGCCCATCCTCTATCTGCTAAGCCTTTCATCTCTTCCTCAGCTGGTTAAAAGGGCTGCTTATGCTTTCTTTCAACTCCTGCTGAGGGATAGCAAAGCAACCAAGACTGTAGGAACAGAGGAAGAAAGAATCCTTTGTTCTGTCTCACGTGTTTGAATTCTGAACATGAGTACCCTGGAGGCATTCTCCTGGGTCAGGCCAGGATCTGCCCCTTTCCTGTCCTGGGCTCTTAGCGTCACACTCATGTATCCTGCAGTTCTGAAAAAGAAGAGAAGGGAGGCGGGGAAAAAAAAAAGCAATACTGTTCAGTTGTGAGCAGGGACTTTTCAGTCTGGGCCATCTGATGCATCTCCTCCTATCTACTTCCCCTCCTCCCATCCCACTCTTAAACAGAAGACTGCCATCAGCTTAATCACAGGGTTTGGCTTGATTTATTCTCGCCTCTTTTATAGAAGAGAGTTGTTGGAAAGAAAGTAGCAGGAATGAACTGGGGATCATGCAGAGAAACGTAGCCTTTGGGATCAGAGCAACTCAAAGCCATTTGCTTAAATGCCTTGATTTTGTTTCCTCAGTATAAATGCTGCCTTCCATTTGGGGCCAAGAAACACGTCCAACTCAAGAGTTGAAAAAAGACCCACTGCTTCTGCCTCAGTGGTATCGGATGACTGTTGTATGTATTTCAGCCGATTCCTCGTTTCGAACCTAGGGGTCTGCTATGTTTCTTGTGATTTCCCCAAGAAAATGGTGTGCGTTTCCCAGAACAACTTGATGAGTCTGGGATTTGGAAAACAGTTTCTTCATCCTAAAATAAGAGCCTGTTCCAGAGCTAAATCTCAGGATCCCAAGAGACGACCTAATCTCCTAAATCCCTAATTAACCTGCTCTATGCCTTGTTTCTCCTCCCTCTAGCTGAGATTCAAAATCCAGTTTTCTGGTGGGAACCTCATCAAGATATCTGATCCACATACAGTTGGGAGGGATATTGGGGAACCATTTAGACTAGGGCAGAGATTCTTTTTTTTAATTGAAAATTTTTATTTGATTAATTAATTTAGAATATTTTTCCATGGTTACAAAATTCATGTTCTTTCCCTCCCTTCCTTTCTTCCCCCTCCCATAGCTGACATGCAATTCCACTGGGTTTTACATGTGTCATTGACCAAGCCCTATTTCTATATTATTGATATTTGCACTAGGGTGATCGTTTAGAGTCTACATCCCCAGTCGTATCCCCATCAAACCATGAGGTCAAGCAGTTGTTTTTCTTCAGTGTTTCTGCTCCCACAGTTCTTCCTCTGGATGTGGATAGCATCTTTCTCATAAGTCCCTCAGAATTATCCTGGGTCACTGCACTGCTGCTAGTAGAGAAGTCCATTACATTTGATTGTGCCACAGTGTATCTGCCTGTGTATAATCTTCTCCTGGTTCTGCTCCTTTCACTCTGAATCAATTCTTGGAGGTTGTTCCAGTCTCCATGGAATTCCTCCACTTCATTATTCCTTTGAGCACAATAGTATTCCATCACCAACATATACCACCATTTGTTTAGCCATTCCCTAATTGAAGGGCATCCCCTCATTTTCCAATTTTTTGTAGGGCAGAGATTCTTAACTTTGGGGTGTGTGTGTGTGTGTGTGTGTGTGTGTGTGTGTGTGTGTGTGTGTGTGTGATTCTGTAGACAGTCTGGTGAAAGCCTGTGGATCCCTTTCCAGAATAATGTTTTTAAATACATAAAATAAAATCCACAGGATCACAGAGGAAAGCAATGATATGAAATAAGTTTTCAAAATATTTAAAAGATAAGTTTATAAACTCTAGATTAAGAACTCCTGGTCTAGTTCAACTTTTCAATTTTGCTGATAAGGAAACTGAGACTCACAGAGGTAGAGTTATTTCAGTTCAATTGAATTAAATTCAACAAGCATTTATTAGGCAGCTATGGACCTCAGAATTCTCAGTTTCTTCAAAGCTCAGCTCTAATGCCACTCAACAGAGGCCTTTTCTGGTTATCTTACCTGCTAGTACACCTCTCTTCTCCCACTGCTTTGTATTCATTTATTTTGCCCATACATGTGAGGGTATTTGTATACACATCATCTCCTTTAGCATGTAAGCTCTTTGAAGGGATCTATTATTGTTGTCATGTCCCAGAGTGTTGCTTCTCACTTGGTGCATGGTATGTTCTGAATTGGTGTTTATCCTTCATTTCTGAAGAGGACCATTGACACCATAGGGTGATGTCTTGCATGTGAATTAATGAAGGGAGGCATAGTTGCACAAAGCCATCATGTTTTGGGCACTGGGTTGGGTGGATGGGGATTCAAGTATGAAAAAATGAATGCTGTCCTTGATTGTAAGGAGTCTATATTGTACATGGAGGGAACAACATGTACACAGACAAACCAAGAGGACTGTAGGATTACATACCTAGAGTTGGCCTTGGAGGCCATCTGGCTTAGAGACATCAAACATGGCGGGCCATATGAGACCCACAGCACTCTTGAGTGTAGTCCCAACTAGATTAAAATGTTTTGGGAAATGCCAAACAAAATAAAGAAAAAGACAATAAAATGCAGATATAATACGTTTTAAAAGCTAGGTCAACACGCAGCCCAAAGAGGTACTGTTGGATGGATTGGTGGCCCTTGTTTCTATCTTAATTGGATCCTGCCAATCTAGCCCATGCAAAGTCAATTCAGAGTAGTTTTAGGAAGAGAAATTGCTAATGTAAGGAAAGGTGACCTTTGAGCTAAGCCTGGAACCACTTCATGAGATCAGATCTGGCCTCAGACACTCACTAGATGTGTGACCCTGGGTCAGTCACTTAACCTTTAGTTTCTTCATCTATAAAATGAACTAGAGAAGGAAATGGCAAACCACTTCAAAACCTTTATCAAGAAAATCCAAAATGGGGTCATAGAATCAGACACAACTGAACAACAAGAACATTATTATAGCTAGAGATAGCTGGGTAGTTCAGTGGATAGAGTGTCAGACCTGGAGGCATTAAGACCTGATTTCACATCTACCCTCTGCTACTGACTAGTTATATAACTTCTGCTTGCCTCAGTTTCCTCATCTTAAAATGGAGAAAATGATAACACCTTCCTTGTAGGCTTGTTTGTGAGGACCAAATGAGGTAACAATTATAAAGCACTTAGCAAAGTGCCTGGCATATTATATAAATGTTAGTTATTGTTATAATAAGTAAGGCCAATTTATCTGGAATATACAGTATGGGAGATTCAAGGATAGTGTTCAGTAACCTGGAGACCAAGTGGACCAAGGTCCAAATGGGAATGGTTTTGAGTGCCAAATAGAGAAGTTTGTTTGAGTTAAGCAGCTTCCTAGAAAGAGAGGCAGTACCTGAACTCAATCATGCTAACTCACTATATCATACTGTCCCTGCTCTAGCATACTGCCTTCCATCCAACTGTACTTTGAGCTGAGAATTTTAGAAAGAAAAATAAGGGCAGAGGTTCTCCTAGGACCAGAGGTAATACTCCAGCATTAATGCTAAAAATTAAGAACATTTCTGATCCCAGGAGTGAGTAGTACTCTTTTCCCATATGGCTTATTGACAAGCCCCATTATATCTTAATAAACCTCTCTCTCTCTCTCTCTGGCTCTCTCTCTGTCTCTGTCTCTCTGTCTCTGTCTCTCTCTGTCTCTCTGTCTCTCTCCCCCTCCCTCCCTCTCCTTTCTCTCTCCCTCTCCATCCCTCCGCACCCCCTCTCTCTCCCTCTCTCTCTCTCTTTCTCTCCCCCTTCTTCCTTTCCTCTCTCCTTTGTCTCTTTCCATCCCTCTTTCACTCCCCTCTCCTTTTTCTTTCCTTCTTTCTCTTTTATCTCCCTCTTTCTCTCTCTCCCTCTCCCCCCTCTCCTTCCCCTCTCTGTCTTTCTCTCTCTTTTTCTTTCTCTCTCCTCCTCCTTCTATTCCTCCTCCTCCTCCTTCTCCCCCCCTCCCCTCACCCTCTGTCTGTCTTTGTCTATCTCTCTCTCTCCTTTTCTAAACTTACTCTGGTTCCTTCTTCAACATACAGCTTCCAGGTGAAGTCTTTCCAGCTTCGTAGGACTAGTGAAATCTCATATTCTATTGGGGATGTTTGAGAACTCAGATTCACCTGCATACCATGAAGAGCCATCAAATATGGGCTTTAGAGGATTTTAGTCAAACAAAGAAGAACAGGAAAATGGAGGTGGAGGAGAGAGACAGACACAGAGACAAGAGACAAGAAAGAAAGAGGAGAGAGAGTAGAAAGAAGATAGAAGAAAAAAGAGACAGAGATAGTCTCAAAGAGACAGAAAGAGACAGAGATAGATACAGAGAAAGAATAGGATGATCAATGCCTATAGCAACTTAAAAAAGAAAAAAGATAAAGAAAATGCATAAAAGAGGACAGAGCGCCAGACAGACATGGAGAGATTTTTTTTAATATATTTTATTTGATCATTTCCAAGCATTATTCGTTAAAGACATAGATCATTTTCTTTTCCTCCCCCCCACCCCCCATAGCCTATGCGTAAGTCCACTGGGCATTAGATGTTTTCTTGATTTGAACCCATTGCTTTGTTGATAGTATTTGCATTAGAGTGTTCATTTAGAGTCTCTCCTCTGTCATGTCCCCTCAACCTCTGTATTCAGGCAGTTGCTTTTTCTCGGTGTTTCCACTCCCATAGTTTATCCTTTGCTTATGAATGGTGTTTTTTTCTCCTGGATCCCTGCAAGTTGTTCAGGGACATTACACCACCCCTAATGGAGAAGTCCATTACGTTCGATGATACCACAGTGTATTAGTCTCTGTGTACAATGTTCTCCTGGTTCTGCTCCTCTCGCTCTGCATCACTTCCTGGAGGTTGTTCCAGTCTCCATGGAATTCCTCCACTTTATTATTCCTATTAGCACAATAGTATTCCATCACCAACATATACCACAGTTTGTTCAGCCATTCCCCAATTGATGGGCATCCCCTCGTTTTCCAGTTTTGGGCCACCACAAAGAGCACAGCTATGAATATTTTTATACAAGTCTTTGTGTCCATTGTCTCTTTGGGGGGAGAGATTATTTTTAAAAGATAATTATTTTCTAGCCTTTTACTGTGTGGAGGCACTAATCACTGAGGAAAAAATCTAGATTTTTGTTCAGTATAATAGTTGATATTAAGCCCAGTGAGGTCATTTAAACTCTTTTGTTATAAAAAGACTGATCATTCTTTACAGACTGAGTCTGATATTCCCTCTGAGTTTAAGGCCCAGGCCAAGTGGCCCTCTTGGTTTTCCTCTGATTGGTCTTGTATGAGGATGTAAACTTATTCCCCTAAGAAAATTGTGGTGGTTTTGCTAATAGGCTCAAACATCAACTTGAAAATCCAATAAGTTTCTATTTTGCTAAGCCATTTGACAGAGTTTTTAGGAAACAGGCTGGATGTGAGCAGACCATCCCAGCAGGCTTATTTGGTGGTAAAGTCAGAGAGAGGGCTAGATCTAGGCTACTCAGTGGATTATTCAAACAGTTCTTAGTTTCTGGGTGCAAGGTAAGCAAGAGCATCGAATCTCAGAGCTGGAAGTGACTTTTAAGATCATCTAGTCCACCCTCCTCCTTCAGAGTTACATCTTCAGCATTTCTGACAGATGGACATTTAGCTTCTGCCAGGAAACTTCTAATGATGGCCGGAGCTCCCTTGTCCATATCTGGACACCTGGACTTGTTAGAGTTTTCTGTTAATGCAGAATTTGGCTCCTCATACTCAGGGATTTGTCTGTTTTGTTCTAGTGTCCATTTTAACCAACTTTCATTTCCTCCAGTTCTCCCTCTTTGCCTCCCCAAAGCAACATGGTTTAGCAGCAGCTAAGCTGGAGAATATTAAAGATGGCAGCAACTTCCATGTGCTCCAACAGGGATCTGGCCCCACCACACATCAGTGGCAGGTGTAGACGACAGTGATTATATCATCTCATCCCTTCCTAAAATCACAGCTGTGACAAGGGCCCCACCAAAACGATGGCAAGTTTTGAAATAATGAAGACAATTTGTTCTTTGGAGGAAAAATAAGCTGGAAAATTCTCTTCACAAAATGACCAACCAGAAAGACTCCGATTGTTTGTTTATTACATCGTAGTGGGGATTTTGAGTGATATGACCCAGGCTGTGTGTGTGTGTGTGTTTGTGTGTGTGTGTAACAATAAAAAGCAAACCATGTTTTCAAGTTATAAAAAAGACACAAGGAGCTAGAGCCATGTAGCAGCTCTTCTTCACAGAATGAATCTGACTCTTCATGTACTACTGTAGCTACTTGGGGACCTTGAAATTAGAAAGCTACTGAAAACTTGGAAGCCAATAGACATCGTAGAAGTTTTCCACAACATTAGAGCAGAAGGCAGACAGTGTGTATAGCAGACTGAATGCTAGACTTGAAATCAGAAGACTTGAATTCAAGTCCCATCTTGGCTCCTTGCTAGCCTTGTGACTCATCAGTTAAATGAGATATGCATGGACTAGGTAACATAGGTTATTATGAAGCTCAGAGAGCTTACATGACTTATTTCAATTAGCCCAATTGATGATGAGGCAAAGTGATATATGACTTTTTCTCTTGATCCTCTTACAAATTATGTGTGACTATAACCTGAGATTATATCAGCAAAGGAGTGGATGTGTGTGTTTGTGTAATCTTTCTTCCTCACATATAGAATATATGATTTTTCTCTTATTTCATCCTAGGATTGTACCATTTGGAAACAAAAATGGCGGACTGGAGTTTTCAAAACACTTTTTCATCCTTGCTTGCTTTTTCCTTCCTGTTGAATTGTTGTCTGAAGACTCTAGCACCTCTATTTGTGAAATGGGCTTAGCTTAAAGCTTTCTTTGAAATCAACTTTGCAGAATGGCCAATACCATATTGCACCTGAAACATCTTACCCATAAGCAGGGTTCCTTATATTTCTTTATTAAACCAGAAGACAAATGGAAGTCTTGTATAATTCCAAGTATTTCTAGAACCTAGCATTCTTTTTTCCCTTCTCCTCATCCTTGCCCTTTTCACACATTATTTATAGTATACTCTAGCCAGGGGGCATCCTACTGAATGCATCTTCAAAATAGAGACAAGGATTTTATTGCTATGAGACTTAAAAATGGACAATGAATTTATCCAATTCACCTTTTTTTTTTTCAGTAGAATTTTAACAGTAAGCTCATTCTCTTAGGTCTACCTGTCTCTTGAAGGAGCTCATGCTAAACTGGCTTAGCTTTTCTTGAAGTCAGATAATATTTGAAGCAAGTACTTGTAACTCTGATGTGATAGAATCAACATAGTCATAGATAACAAAAACAAGAAGAAGGACAAGCAGAAAGAGGAAGAGAAGGATGAAAAAGATGGGAAGACCAAGAAAATAATATCAACAATAAGACCAAAATACTACTACTTAATAAATTATTATTCATATATATTAAAATTTTTAAATTTTAGTAATAATTTATTATTTCTATATTTAAATAATAATAAAATAATTCATAATAAAAGCTAAAACAATAGTAGCTAACATTTATATAGTGTTAACTGTGTGCCAGATATTGTTCTAAGTCATTTACAATTATTATCACATTTGACCTTTACAACAACCCTGAGAAGTAGATGCTGTTGTTATCTCTATTTTGCAGAGGAAGCAGTTGAGGCAGGTAGAGTCTAAATGACTTGCTCAGGCTCACACAGTTTAATAAGTATCTATCTAAAGTTGTGTTTGAACTCAGGTCTTCCTACCTCCATGTGTGGTGCTCCAACCACTGCCCCACCTTGCCACCTCTAATCTCAGGAACTATGGAGAGTGAGGTTAGTAGATCTCTTGAGCTCCAGAGTTCTGAGCTGCAGAGGGCTATGCCAGTTGGGTGACCATACTGTTTGATATCACTATGGTGAGACCCAGGATTGAAGAATACAAGATTTCCTAGAATGGGGCAAACCAGCTGAGATTAGGCACAGAGCAGGTCAAGGCTCCTGTGCTTAGTAGCAGCAAGTAGCTCTTGGACTTCTAGCCTGGGCAATATTGAGATAGCCAGTCTTTTAACAAAAATATACAAATAAACCAAGTGCCCTGATTTGGATATATCTAAAGGATGCCATATTTCTGTGCTTCCTTTACTACCTTACATACTTAAGTAAATTTGAAACCCATTGAAATGTGGTTTATTTCATTGAATTTTGTTCTGCACAATGATATGAGGAAGGGCATTGGACTCAGAAAACCAACATGGGAGCCCACACTCCTTACCTCCTCCCTGAGCTTGGTTTCCTTATATGGAAAATGGGAATAATGCTTCTTGCACCTCCAACCTCACAAGATTATTGTCAAGAAAATGTTTTATAATCCATGAAATGTGATATGTGCATTTTTAGTCCTACCTATATGTGTATATCCTGTTCTTTTGCCTCCGAGTCACCTCATTATCTCTCTCTCATTTTTTTTAGATGAGATTTGTGATTTTATCTTGTAGGGAACTCCCAAAGGAAATTCCCTGTTGGCCTGTGCATCATTCTCTCAAAGAATAACAATTTTACACCAGGGAGGTGAAGGGAGCTTGTAATTGTTTGGTTGTTTCAGTCATGCCCAACTCTTTGTGACCCTCTTTGGTGTTTTCTTGCCAAAGATACTAGAGTGGTTCACCATTTCCTTCTCTATCTCATTTTACAGGTGAGAAAACTGAATCAAAGGCTAAGGAACCACCCAGGGCCACACAGATAGTGTCTGAAGTCAGATTTGCACTTGGGAAGATGCAGTCCCAGGGCTCTATCCACTGTGCTGTCACCTCAATGCCTCAGAAATGAGCTTAGGCATCATTTAATCCAAACCTCTAATTTTTAAATTAAAAAGTTTAACTCAAGGTCAAATAGGTAGTGTCTAGTATGATAGAGATTTGAACTCAAGTTCTGAGATTCCAAGTTTTTTTCTCTTTCCATTGAACTTTGGGTCTGTAATTTGTCATTTTAGACCATCCATTATCTTGGACATTAAAAAGTTAAGTCATTTTGCCAGTGTGTGATATATGTAGGGCTAGAACCCAGAACTTGCTCCTCATTTCTAGGCCAGTTCCCTATCTACTACATCATGCACATATTTCCTTAGTCTTGTTATTTCAGAATGACTAGAAATGGTGCATTTTTAGGCAGAAAGGTGGATGTGAGAAATAAAGTAATATATAACTCCTTTTCTTCCTTTGAGCTTCTATGCTGAATTTGTATAACTAATAGCACTTGTTAGGTGATTTTCATTTATTAAGGTACATGCCTCTTCTCCCTCAATTGTAAGCTCCTTGAAGACAGGGATTCCATCTTATATTCCCTTCTTGGAAGCTTGTAATACCTGTTCTTTTATCTGATTGTTTTTGAATTTGGCTATAACATTTCTTGGTGTTGTCAGTTGGGGATTAAAAACAGGGGGTGATCTGTGGATTCTTTCAATCTCCACTTTCCCCTCTTGTTCTAGGATTTCGGGACAGTTTTCCTGAATAATTTCCTCTAGTATTATGTCCAGGCTTTTTCTTTTGTTGTGGTCTTCTGGTAGTCCAATTATTCTTAAATTGTCTCTTCTTGAACGATTTTCTAAATCGTCTGTTTTGTGAATGAGATGCTTCACATTTTCCTCAATTTTTTCATTCTTTTTGTTTTGTTTTATAGTGTCCTGCTGCCTTGTGAGGTCACTTGATTCTAGTTGTTTTACTCTGGTTCTTAAAGATTGGATTTCATCTTTGGCTTTTTGGTCGTCTTATTCCTTCTGGTCTGAGTTTCTTTGAAGATTGTCTTTCATCCTCTTTATCTCATCTTTCATCTCCTTTGCCTCATCTTTCATCTCCTTTGCCTCATTTTCCAGCTGGATGATTTTGGCTTTCAGGACACTATTTTCTTGTTTTAGTTTAAGTGCCTCTGTTTCCAGATGACTTATCTTAATTTTTAAGTTCTTTTCCCAATTGTCTTCAGCTTCTCTTAGTTGTGTTTTGAGTTCTTCCACAGCCTGTATCCAATTCGCTGGGATTTCTGGTTTATCGTTTGCTGATCTCTCCCCCTCTGTTCCATTTGGTGAGTAGTAGCTGTCTATTGTAGTTTCTTTCTTCTGTTTCTGTTGTTTGTTCAAATTCACCCCTTCTTTCCTCCCTGTATTTGTCTGTGCTCTTGTTCCTCTCATTTTTTTTTTGTTTTTTAGGGACTTCTATCAGTCTCCCTTCTTGGAGCTTTAACAGAGGATCTCTTGGTGTAATCTCTGAGGGAGGGTTGTTGGGGGTTTGAGCTTTCCTGTCCTCTGGAGGCTTTTGATTGGCTTAAAGTCCAGCAGTCAGTGAGGATGGATGGGGAGCCTGGGCTTCCTTGTGTTCTGGAGACTTTTGATGGGATTGAGTTCAGCTTAGTTGGGATGGGTTTATTCTGAGTTTTAAACTTCCTGGACGGCTGGAGCAGATATGGAGGATCTCTAAAGCTCTGGCCAGGCTGCCAGGTCTATGCTCCTTCTAGGCTGCCATCTTGACTCAGCCTCTAGGTTTCTGTTTTTTCAGAAGACCCAGCTCTCTAAGGGGGGAGGGGTTGTGGCTTGCCTGGACTCTGATGGCTCCTGATGGGATTAGGTTCAGGTGGTGTGGGCCGAATGATCCCGGAGCCAAAAAAAAGAAGAAAGAGAAAAGCAGCAACCTCCTCTTCCACAGTCTGTGTTGAGTGCCCAGAAACTGGCCCGGGTTACTTTCAAGGTAGGCTCTTCGGAGCCACCCCTTTGCCAGCCCTGAGCTCTCTGTCCTTTCAGTAGCTCTGAGGGCTCCCGATGGGATTGGGCTCAGCTGGTGCCCCAAAGCTGGGACCTCCCCCGAGACCCAGAGGGAAGAACCCAGCCAGGGGGCCACAGGCTTCCCCCTTCTCTCTATGCTTCCCTGCCGTCTGTGTTGGGCGCTCCGGAGACTGGCTCGGGTTGCTTTCAAGGTGAGTCCTCAGAGCCCTGAGGTTCCCGCTACTGCCTTGGGCTCAGCACTCTGGGTTTGGAGGGATGGGTCCTGGGACCTTCTTTCTGTCTACCCCTTAGATCCGAGTGATCTAGGGTTCTGGCTTTTGGGGTGTGGTACCTTTTGATCCAGGTCCAGGAGGAGGTTTCCCCAGGTCTATCCTGTTGTTCAGCTTGAATTTCGGTGGCCTAGGAGCACTCTGTTTGCGATCGGTAGGGAAGGGTTTCCGAGGTCTGAACTTTCGCTGCTTCTACACCGCCAGCCATCTTGACCGGAAGTCCCCCCATCTTATATTCCCTTAGAATCCAGCATAGTACTTTGCATATGGCAGACACTCAGCAAATATGTATTAAATAAATGAATTCTAGGGTAGAGATTTTCTGGAGACCATTGATGACTTTGATCCACTAGCTAGAATCACCTCCTTGATCCTACCTGACATTTATGTGGCAAGTTTGGCTTACAAATGCTTGTATCATCCTTAGATATCCATATGATATGGTCAGGGTAAAAATACATACCTACGTATGTACATATATATATATATATATATATATATATATATATATACTTGTATGTATGGAGAAAGAGAGTTAGAGAAAGTGAGACAGAGAGAGACAGAGAGAGAGAGAGAGAGAGAGAGAGAGAGAGAGAGAGAGAGAGAGAGAGAAGAGAACATGGTATGACAAAGAGTGCTAGATTTGGAGTCAGAAAAATCTGGGTTCCTATCCTGTCTCAGGTTAACTGATTTGCCCAAAGTCCCCAAGCTAGTAAGTCATAGACTTAAGATGCTTGGCTTCATCTTTTATTTTTAGTGAAATCAGCAGGTGTTGCTATAGGAAAGATTTGGCTGTGAAAAAGGTTTTCCCTCCCACTCTTGTAATTTCTTATAAAAGAACATGGCCATTCTTCCCAGAAAGAATTTTTCTCCTTCCAGGAGGCTTGATTTCCTTTGGTCTAAACCAAGTCTCTTTTAAATTATTTTTTTTTTCCGTTGGATGTCAGAGCTTCCCCTTGAGGTGACTGCATTCTGTTTAGACAGTGACATTTTTATCCTGAGGTAACATTGTCCCAGGTCACACGAATTGTTTCTCTCTGCTATTTAA
The DNA here is from genome assembly GCF_027887165.1 of Monodelphis domestica. Classification (NCBI taxonomy): domain Eukaryota; kingdom Metazoa; phylum Chordata; class Mammalia; order Didelphimorphia; family Didelphidae; genus Monodelphis; species Monodelphis domestica. The sequence continues at coordinate 54,206,918 of NC_077231.1, read as the reverse complement.
AATCAAGATGATAAGATTTTCTTTTGATTATAATAAAAAAATCAGTGGGTTATAATTCAGCTTCCAGTCAGGGGGAACTCTAATGTTTTAAATAACTGTTTTTAAACCTATTTAGTTATGTGTATACTACGCTAGTCACTGGTGCTCTCCAGTCTACTCCATCCCATGCAAGTTATATAAAGACATATATCACAAAGCAGAACTAATCTATCAGAGTTTTATTTTAATGATAAAATACTTCCAAACATGTATAAAGTCAAGAGGTATAAACAGATTTTAAGAACAAAATAATTTTAGAATAAATGCCTGCCACATGTAAATTGGGGTAAAGGCAGTGATGGAGAAGGAATTGACATACTTTTACCAGTTTACTCAGTTTTCCCCGGAGAAACAGTTTGCCACATTGAGAAGGTGGAAGTGACAAGGCTTAAACACCCTTCAACTCCCCCCCTCCAATTCTAGACCCAACTGACTCACTGGATTTCTCCTCCTCTAGTAGAATCTACTTCCATTCATCAAGGCAAAAGTCTCCATCCTCAGCCATAGTCCTACTCAAAAATAGCAGTGAAACTTTTACCCCTAGTTTAAAGAGAGCTTTTGTTACTCCCAAAGTAGGGCAAAAAGCTTTTTGCCCAAAGTTGTAATTCCCAAAATTCAAACAGGTTTCAGGGTTTTTATCCTAAATTTTAGGGGAAATTCTGAATGCCAATTTATATGCAGAAATGGGCTTCTAGAGTAAATACTTCACCTTACCTGCACTTATAGGATTGATATAATTTAGCAATTAACACTGGAAGGAACCTGAGAGCCTAGCTATTCTAGCTTCCTTTCAATTCCATTTTATTTGATTATTCAAAAAAGATTTTATACTGAAATTAAATATCCCCCCCCCCCCCCCACACACAAAAGGACATATCCATATACCCAACAAATGCAAAAAGATAAATTTAGGGATGTGCTATAAATGTTTAACAACTAACTCTTTGAAAAAAATATACACAGGATATACTTTTAAATTTAATTTGGATTGCTAATTTTCTTCTTCATTTTAAGTCTGGACAATCAAAACAAAAACAAACCTTGAATTATAGTTTTTGTTGATTTCTAAGATATAAACGCTCACATTAAAAACTTAACAATTGGCTCTTGCTAGCTGGTAATACTCCTGGTATGTGAAACCATGAATCTCTTTTTCATATCACTTGATTAAAAAAACAAACTAGATAGTAATCCAACACACCATTTTCAAAACCATCTTGCTATCTGGGATTTCTTGTGAACTTCCCTTTATTGTCTTCTATTTATTAAAAAAATGTTTCAATAACCCTCTTCTTTGACATCATTATTGCTCTCCTATGCCCTGACTCACCCCAATTACATAGAGAAAGAAAAATAAAACCAAGTTCTTATAACAAATAGGCATTGCCAAGAAAGACACCCTCCCCCCCAATACATACACCTTACGTTGTATTCTCTTGCTCTTTGATTTTCTTGTCTTCCCTTCTCATTGATCCTTCAGGATCAGCAAGTTTGGTTTGCTTGTAACCCTTCTCTCTCAACAGCTCTACCTATCCTTGTCTGTTTCTCCATTGAGTTTGATGTATTTCTCCAACAAACTGTGTGCATTTGGATGTTCAGCTAGCCTGTTCCTGTTTCTGATGACAGTAAGGTTTATCTGATTACCTGCTCTCCCCTTTTCTTCTTTTATGTTAGATTCTCTTCTCACATACCCTAGTTCTGATAAATAGCAAGTTCCTCCTGTCCATCTTCTTATACTCTGCACTAATATATTTATTTTACTCTCACTTCTCTTTCTTATCTTAAAATATCTGGAAGAGGAGCAATCTACTTCCATGGCCTCTGTTTGGTTTTGTTTTGAAACTTCCTCAACACTTTCTGAAGACACTAAGGTTCTAAAAGGATATGTGTTTTCTTTTCTTGCTCTTAGAACATTAAAACATCCTCATGTAGTTTCAGTTGTTCAAATAAATTTACCCTTTCAAATTTTTCTTGATTTGTATTTGGAATACGAAGCTTCTACTCAATGTTTTAATTTCCTTATCTTTTTAAAAACCCTTACCATCTGTCTTCAAATCAATACTGTGTATTCATTCAAAAGCAGAAAAGCAGCAGGTTCTAGGCAATGGGAGTTAAGTGACTTGCCCAGGGTCACACAGGTAGGAAGTATTTGAGGTCAGATTTGAACCCCAAACCTTCTGTCTGTAGGTTTGACTCTCAGAGAGCCACCCAGCTATCCCCTCAACTCTTGTAATTTTAATTAGATATGCTTAGAAGTGCTCTATTCCAATTAAAGATCCATAACCACCCCAACCCTCATTAGATTGTACTTAGCTTTGTAGGGTAAGATATTCTTGATTTTAAGCCTCCTGAGTAAAATTATCATCTTTCCTTTCTAAGCTACTTCTTCCCTTTCCAATTCTTTCCTTCAGGGTCCTGATTTTATTTTATTTTTTATTTCTTGCCTTATCTCTCTTAGGTATTCATGTAACTATCATAGAAATGTAGTTTTCTTTTTGAGTCTCTGCTTGTAGTTATTACTTAGTTACCTATTCCTTCTTTTGGAGGATTTCTAGATCTAAATTATTTTTAATACTGTTTGGCATTTTCTTTGATTTATTCATCTCTCTAGCTTTGGTTCTTCAATTGGAACTTTGTATCTGCTCCAGGCTCTGTACCTTGGTGATTGTGTTGAGGTTGGCTCTTGCTTTGTCATGCTATAAATCTCCCTACTTCCTCTGCTAAACTCTGCCTTAGAATACGAAGGATAGAGTCCCTTATGGCTCTTTCAGTCATAGTGTTGCCATGGTACTCTGTTAATAATCATCTCCCAGAGCCTTCAAAGCCCCCACACTGGGACTTTCTGGCCATCTTGGGTCCTTTGTCCTTTTGTTTCTATTCTTTCCTGACTTTAGAAAGACTACCCTGACAGAGACATGTCCACAGGATCTTTTGAGTTCAGAAGATCTGAAGGTATCATCAGTGGACTCATAGATGGTGAGATCTATGTTTTGGTGAAGGAGATGTCTCCCAAAAGGGAGTGACTGATGGTAGGAAATGCATTTTCATCAGATAAGATGGCCATCTTTGTACCCTAAAGAGATAATAAGGAAATGTTTGTTCAAAAATATCCATAGCCACACTCTTTGTGGTGGCAAAAAAAATTGGAAAATGAGGAGTTGTCCCTTGATTGGGGAATGGCTGAACAAATTGTGGTATATGATGGTGATGGAATACTATCGTGCTCAAAGGAACAATAAAGTGGAGGAATTCCATATAAATGGAAGAACCTCCAGGAACTGGAGTGAAATGAACAGAACCAAGAGAACATTGGGCACAGAAAGTGTAACATGGTGGAGCAATCCAATGTAATGGTCATTGCTACTACAAGGCAATTCCGAATGACTTATGAGGAAGAACGCTATCCACATTGAGAGAAAAAATTGTGGGAGAAGAAACACAGAAGAAAAACATATGACTTATTTGTTTATATGGATAAATGATTTGGGGTTTTGGTTTCAAAAGACTGCTTTATTACAAAAATGACTAATAGAGAAATAGGTATAACCCAGTGGAAATGCTTATTGGATCAGGAAAGGGAAAGGGGAAAGAAAGAAAATGAAATATGTAAACATGGAAAAATATTTTAAAAATAAATAAAAAAGATAAGATGACCATTAACAACAGGATGAGCTCAAGCTTGTCTCCCAGAACATAGGGGCTGGAAGTGATTAGATGCAAAACTAGGGTGAAATGCAAAATGGCTATTTGATAGGTGTTCAAGCTGGTTTCTGTTCTGACGAGTTTTGAATATTAGCCTCCCAACTCATTGTAACAATAGTTATAAGCTGAGGTAGGATGGTAAATGTGTAACAACTAACTCTTTTGGAAAAATATGCAGCACATGTTTTGAAGTTTAATCTGTATCATTAACATTTTTCTCCATCACTTTCTTCAGTCAATACTATCAACAAAACAACAAATCAAAGTGCAATTTGTAGCCCACTGCAGACTTCCAAGCTATAAATCTTCACACTAAAAATTTAAAAGCTAGATCTGGAGAGCTATTATGGAATGGGTCCTACAAACCCATAAGAAATTTAATCCTATTAATTTTTACAATATTCATTAGGATTCTTCCATAAAAATAAGCAACCTCTGCTATGCCTAATTCACTTTGTACACTGAAGTCTTCTTTTATTCCTCCCTTGGGTAAACTCCTTAGACTCAAGTGCCAAGTATGCTCCCTCAGATTCTAGGATGATGGTCTATAAGTGAGTCAGCAAATAAGACATAGGGAGCCTAATTCCATTGATTAGAAGACAAACTTCCCCAAGATTGAACCTGGTCTAAGGAGTGAATGCCTGGGTAGAGAACTTCTTGCCTTTGAAGGTCAGGTAGAATCTATTTCCCCATATATTTGTTGAGGGTGGTTCTGGGTTCAAAAGTGGCTACTTCCTAGTTGTGTGACCCTGGGCAAGTCACTTAACTCCATTGCCTAGCCCTCACAACTCTTTTCCTTGGAGCCAATACAAAGCATTGACTCTACGACAGAAGGAAAAGGTTAAAAATAAAAGAAAGACTAGAGGGAAGTTCCGAATAAATGACTAGGAACAATGTAAGTAAAGGAAGGTAGAAATGATACTAATGACCAAATTCCTACTGCAGATCTTTGAATGTACAAAATAAGCAATGTGAACCAGTGATTATAATGATGATTGTCTTTGTGCGTTTTCATCTATGGTGTATAGATGAGTGTGCACAAAGACACTTGTGTGTGAAGGAGATTTAAGTGGAAGAGTCGATGCACAGAGACAGTCCCACTCTCTCAGCGTTGGAAGCCTGGGTCCAATGGCAAGAAAAATCATTACACCTGGAGACTTCCTCAGCTGCATTGGATGGCTGTGTTGTCCTTTGTGCTCCAACATGCCCTAAGCACTCCATAGTGCTTTGCTGCGTCGCCCTCTCAGCTGTTGAACCTTCTTATTGGTTTCTTTCGCCTGTTCCGCCGAAGCCGTCTTCACATGCTGGGTGAGCAAAGCCCTGGTTCACCAGGGGTCTACGACCCGATGGCTACCCTCACAAGGTTTAGCCTGCCTGTCGAAGCCATTGCCTGGGGTGTTAGCAGCTACTGGGAGCCACAAGTGAGAGCTGGGTGTCAGGTGGGGGTCTGAGACTGGAGAGCTGCCCTAGAAGGGCACGACAAGCCCTCCATACCAGAGATACTACCCCTCCCTGAGCACCCCATATAATACAATGAAATAAATATAAATTATAAACATCACTAAGGCTCGGAGAGATAGGATCACAAGTTTATAGATCTAGAGGTGGAAGGACACTGAGTGAGATAGAATTAAGTGAGCTGTTCTCAGAATGAGCATTCACCTTCTCCATATCATCAAGGCAAAAATACCCTGTTAGCATGCCCAATTGAGAAAGGGATGTGGAAGATTAGTTTGTTACTTTTTGTTGACTGAAGACTCCGGTATAAGCCTGGGAAAGAGACTGATAAAAGACAGAAGGTCTCTTATTCAAGGGCAATAAACAACTTATTTGCTCCCTTTACCTCACCTGAACCAGGTTTTTTAGATTGTAAGTCAAGGCTTAAGGGGTGGGGGGCGAGTCTTGCATTAGGGACCTAATTGCCTGCTTGCTGCCTCATCAATTGGCACTTCTTAGCCCATCACTAAAGGGCTCCATTTCATGAAAGGAATAAATGACTACCTTTTTTTTTTTAAATCCTAAGAAAAAAAGGCTTCCAGTCCCTATAGCCTCGCTGTTGATTCTCAGTGCCAAATGAGACAGCAGCTTCAGACAGTAGCAATCTAAAGCCACAGTGACAGAGAAACTAGTTATATTTTGTTTTTATTTTATTTATTAAATTAGAAAAAAATATCACCTTCCCTTCCATCTTAGAATTCAAACCATGTATTGGTTCCAAAGCAGAAAAGTGGTTAAGGGTTAGGCAATGGGTTAGTTAAATGACTTGTCCAGGGTCACACAGATAGGAAGTATTTGAGGCCACATTTGAACCCCAAACCTTCTGTCTCTAGGTCTGGCTCTTAATCCACTGAGCCACCCAACTGCCTCCCACATTCCCACTTTGAATCCCAGTCTTTGAAATCAGCAGGAGAATTTTGAGTACTTGTGTGATGTTTCCAATGGTTTGCAAAATGTCTCAGCAATGAGAAGAGTCCTCAATGAAAAAACTTAATTCCCAATATGGTATTTAGGGGCTACGAATCCATTTTTAAGCTCTTGGGAATTGGGGAAGGTCTGCTTACTTACTTGACTGCTTCTTGGCTGTTTTTTTTTTCATTTGCCTTCTGGTTTTCAGTAGGCTTGATTTAATGTGTGCTTCAGTGTGACAGTATTTGTCAAATTATTTTCAGTTTGACATTGATAGGAGGCCAAGTTTGGGCAATTTGCCCTAAAAGAAATTTAGTTGAAGTTCAATGAAACACTCTGGAATTAAAGATTAGAAAAGTGGGGAAAAATGCAACACCCCAAGGTGATGATAAAATGTCAAGGAGACATGCTGTTAAAGGCTGTTATCATGTCAACTCGGGGCTCTATTTCCCAGATAAATGATACAGTGAATATATACTGAAGAAGGAAAGGAATTCCCTAAATGGAAGAAAATGTGAAGGTTGCCTCCAAGAACAATTTTTCTAAATAATCACAAAATATCCCTCCTACCAATGATGTGGAATGACTGTTTAATGGAGCAAAATATTCTAGACAGATGTACCCATTTGAGTCTATGAGTCATCTCTTTTGTACTGAGAAGGATAATAATAGTGGAAAGAAAACTGGATTAGGAGTGAGGGAATTTCCATCTGAAATTCAGCTCTGCTACTGCTACTCTGTGTGGCTGTTGACAATTCATTTAACTTCATTGGCCTTTTATTTTCTTGACTATAAAATGAGAGGGGTGGATTAGATGGCCCCTGAGGTTTTTTCAGCTCTAGAGTGGTCTCTGAGGGCCACTTCAGCTCTCTCTTTTATACTTCTATCTTCTTTTCTGTCTTTGAATCAATAAAGGCAGAGGGGCAGTAGGGGTTAGACATTGGGGTTAAGTGATTTGCCCAGAGTCACACACTTAGGAAGTATCTGGAGACAGACTTGAACCCAGTTCCTCCCATCTCCAGACTTGGTTCTTTATCCATTGAGCCACCAAGCTGCCTTCTTCCCCTATTTCAATTCTTGATCTATTATTTTACCCTATGAAATGGCTTTATATGTGATGGAATAGATACTTCATTCCCTCCAAAGATCTCAAGGCATCTTATAAATTGTTCAATAGAATTTTACTTCTGTCAATTGATTCTGAAACAACCTGAAAACTAGGACAAAGGTTTTCAGAGGATGCTAACCCTTTGGCTTTAGAGAATTCTCATGGACTTGGACTTGAGGACCTAGGGAGTCTGGCCCCATGCTTTCCCACGAGAACTACCCTCATCTCAAGTCAAGACTGATCCAGAGAACTCCACATTCTACTACTCTCCTCTGTAATCACTATGCCAGACAATTTTTGGCCCCTCCCTGTGGAGAGGATATTTCCCTAAATAGGAGAGTATGTGAAGGCTGGCTCTAAAAATATTTTTCTGATTAATTGCAAAGCATCTCTCTTGCCCATAATGCAGATTCATTCTTTAATGGAGCAAACTATTCTAGACTAGATGTACTCATGGGAGTCTAGAAGTCTTTTTTCCTAGTACTGAAAAAGGGAATTAATTAATGGATGAAAGAACATTGGATCAGGAGTAGAATGACAATTCTATTTTAAACTTCTGTAAGGAAACACCTTATCTAGCGCTTCGTTGTAAATCTGAGCAGATCTCATGGAGAACTCTTTTCATATGAATTTCCATAACACTCTTCCATTAGGCACATCATCTGTTTTATTAGTGTTGAGACTTTGATCTTGGGATGATCTTTCAACAAGGGAGCTGCACAGGTGTGTGTTTTGTTCTGTGATCAGTTTGTCTATTATCAACATCTTTGAAAGACCATGTTATCTTCAATTTCCCCTTAAAGAATTTTTGTCCCATTCTATTGAACACTCTTATTGTAAATTATGATTCCCTGAATTAAAAAAAAACCCTATCTGTGATAGCTAAGATTTGGAAACAAAGTAGATCTTATTGGGAAATAGCTAAACAAATTCTGGTACATGAATGTCATGGAATATGATGTATGATGAATACAGAGAAGTATGGAAAGACCACCATGAACTCATGCAAGAAAAAATATACGAAAATTATTACAAGCATGTATATAGAAAGGATAACCACAAAAATGAAAGGGCATGTTTACAAGATTAGAAAGAACAAGCATGTCTTGAAAGGAGAAATAGGAAAAGACATATCCATCTTACTCCTTTACAGAAGTGGGAAATCCAAAAGTGTTGTACACTATGAATATTTTCAGACTTTTTGAATGTATTAATCAGTTTTGATGACTTTTTCTCTTTTTTCTTCATGTGTCTTATAAAAATATTATTTGTTATAGGATGGATCTCTGGGAGGGAGGTGAAAACTATAGTAAAGTGAAAAAAAACTCCTCCAAAGACGAAAATAAAAACTCATTAAAAAAAAACAAACAAACCAGGGCCTGTCTACAACACTCCAGTCTCTATTATGCTCACCTAGAAGTAGTTAGGTAAGGGAATGGATAGAATGTTGGACTTATTCAAATCCTATATCAGACACATAATGTGTGACCCTGGACAAATCATTTAATCTCTCTTATCCTCAGTTTCCTCATCTGTAAAATGAGGGTTATAATAGGACTTGTCCCATAGAGTTGTGAGAATTAAATGAGATAACTTATGAAGAGCACTTTGCAAACTGTAAATCACCTTCTAAATGCTACTTTTATTATTTTATTAGAAACAGATAGGACACACATGGATATATGTTTCATCAGAGGAGAGATTCTTAACCCAGAATGTGAATTTTTTAAAGAGTATTTTAATTGTAGTTCTATACCAATCAATAAACATTTAGAAAGTACCTACTAGATGGCAGAGACTTTGCTCCAGTCGCTTCCTGTTGCCTCTAGAGCAAATACAAAATGCTGGTTGGCGTTCAAAGCCCTTCATTACCTACCCTTGCCTAATGTTCCAGTATTTTTATGTCTTATTCCCCAACATATACTCTTTGACCCAGTGACAAAAGCTTCCTGGTTTTCCCATAAACCAGACACTCCATTTCTCTGCTCTTGATATTTTTTTTTCTGCTGACTTCCATGACTGCAATGCTCTCTTTTCAATTTGGAGAACTTCCTGACTTCCTTTAAATCTCAGCCAACATCTCACCTTCTACAGGAAACCTTCCTGCAACCCTCTTAATTCTAGTACCTTCTTTTTGTTAATTATTTCATTATTTCCTACTTTTTTTGTATATACTTCACTTTGTACAGAGTTTTCTGCATATTGTGCCTCCATTATATTGTGAGCTCTGGTGAGGGAAGGAACTATCTTCTGTCCCCCCACTTTTTTTTTTTAAATCTCCAATGCTTAGTGCAGTGCCTGGCACACAGTAGAAGATTAATATATGCTTATTGATGGATTGATTGATTAGGTGTCAAGGATAGAAGGAGACAAAAGACAATCCCTGCCCTCAAGGAGCTGATAACTGAATGGGGCAGACAAGTAAACAAATATGTACAAACAAGCTATATACAGGATAAAAGATGAATAGGATCAACCAATATAATTGGTTTCCTTAGCAATCACATTATATTGAAAATGTTCTGAGAAAGAGGCTGTAAGTTTCACCACACTCTCAAAGGTTTCCATTACACAAAAAAGTGGAGAATGACTTCTTTAGAGGGTTACTTACTATCATGCTTTTGCCTTGGGTGACTCAGAACAGCTCACTGTGATGGGTAGACATATACTGCATTGTGCTGAATCTTGGCATGCAAATGTTGGAGTTAGTCAGTCCTTGAAACTAGTCTTTTTTTTTTTAGAAGGTAGAAGGAATTTTTTATTAAATCCATACCATCCTTGAAGACTTAACAGTGACTGAACATTTTTTTTTCATTAGGACTACAGAATTCCTTCTGTTTTTTTTTTTTTAGTGTTTTTAATATATTTTATTTGATCATTTCCAAACATTATTCATTTAAAGACATAGATCATTTTCTTTTCCTCCCCCCCACCCCCCATAGCCGACGCGTAAATCCACTGGGCATTAGATGTTTTCTTGATTTGAACCCATTGCCATGTTGTTAATATTTGCATTAGAGTGTTCGTTTAGAGTCTCTCCTCTGTCATGTCCCCTCAACCTCTGTATTCAGGCAGTTGCTTTTTCTCGGTGTTTCCACTCCCATAGTTTATCCCTTGCTTATGAATAGTGTTTTTTTCTCCTAGATCCCTGCAAATTGTTCAGGGACATTACACCGCCACTAATGGAGAAGTCCATTATGTTCGATTATACCACAATGTATCAGTCTCTGTGTACAATGTTTTCCTGGTTCTGCTCCTCTCGCTCTGCATTACTTCCTGGAGGTTGTTCCAGTCTCCATGGAATTCCTCCACTTTATTATTCCTTTTCGCACAATAGTATTCCATCACCAACATATACCACAATTTGCTCAGCCATTCCCCAATTGATGGGCATCCCCTTGTTTTCCAGAAACTAGTCTTCTTGTGAGGAAAAAGAAGAGGAAAAAGAGAGGGATAGAGGAAACTTCAGTTTTAGATTTAGAATCGGAAGAGACCACATAGAGCATCAAGCCTACCATCAACCTCATTTTGTAGAAGAGAAAACTGATATAAACAGGCTACATTATTTGCTTGGGGATCCCACAGCTTACTAGCTGAACTAAGATCTTCCTAGTCTTCTCTCCTCTGCATCATCTAGCTTCCTAGACATCTGATAGCTGTGTGATCTTTGGTCAGTCATGTAAATACTTTCACCCTCATGAGTAAAATGAGGATGTAAATAGCATCTACCTTCCATGGTCATTATGAGGATCAAATGAGATAAATATGTAATGGGCTTTTAAACCATAATATGCTATATGAATGTGAGCTATGTTAATAATAATAATTGTTATTATTATCTAAAGATTGTCTAGTTTGGCAGGACTTACTAGAGATTGTTCTTAGCTAGGATAACCCTCAAGAACCTAATGTACTTTCCATGCCAAGATGATAAATTTGAATAGGACTTCAGTGGAAGAATTACAGCAAAGAAAGATTAAATTATGTTTACTATAGTTTCAGAGAGAACTACATTTATTAACTTCTACTTTTCTGAGATTGGCAGAACATGTGATTTACTAGGACACCTATTGCAGAATCAGAAAGATATATTGAACCTGTACATGTACATCTGTAGGTGACCTGGGTTTCTAGACCTGATTGACTCAAACCATCTCATTCTGGGCAAATAATATAATAGCTCTGGACCTCAGTTTCCTCATTTGTAAAATGAGACTGTTGTACTTTGGGGACTGGTTCTGAGTCTATGGTTGTAGTTTGCTTAAAACCATAATATCAGCATCAGCATCTTGTAATATGAATGATATCCTTTCCTGGTTTAACTTATTGGTAGATGAGGCAGAAATCCTTGCTAATCTCTGCCTTTGGGATGGCTGATTTGTGAGAACTTTCCCTTTATCATCATTCTTCCAAAGAAGTGTGTTTATTAAATAAGATGTTTATTATTCTTTGGGACCTTAGAAGGAGAAATAGTCTCTTAAAGTATTAATTAGGAGGCTGACATTTTTAATGGATTTTGTTTATTTGATATTATTGGTAGAGTTGTTTAATGTTCAGAAAGAGTTGGATCTTTGCTGTTTATTGACTACCACAGACTGTTCTGTAAGCAATTACTTAAATAATTGGAGCAAAACTATTTTATGACTTTTCATGATTTGCTAATAGACTAATATCACATCTATAGGTACATATATTATATATATGGACATATATGTAGTAAATAGTACAAAAGATGGAGGTTTATAACATGTCCATTACTCTAGCATATATAGGGGACTCATTAAGTTTTTATTATTCTTCTGTTAAACATATAGCCAGAGTGGGTAAAAAATAGGAAGAAAAAGGCGATTAGGTACTTGTATACACATACATACACACATATATATTTATAGAGGCATATATAAACATATACTATATATAGCCTTCCTCCTGTACACATAGATATGTATATTTATACACATCTCCCTAATTTTTAGGAAATAGACATTAAGATATTTTCCTTTGAAAATACAAGCACATGTATACATTTGCATTGCAACATTTTTCCTTGGAGATTATTTTTTGGCATTGAAGAACCAGAAATGAAACAGTCCATTGATTAGAAATGCTTAAACAAATTATGATACATGAGTTAAATGGAATATTATTGCTCCTTAAGAAATAGTGAATATGAAGAATTCAGAGCAGTGGTAGAAGAGTTTTATGAACTGATACATTGTGAATTACAACCAAGAAAGGGAATATTCAATGACTACTATATTGTAAGTGGAAGGAAAAACCCCAAACTTAATGATGTACAATTATAATGATCCATTTTGGATCTAGAGAAGATTTGTCTTTTTCTTCATTATTGAGGGTGACAGCAGTTAAGTGTGAAATATTGCATATATTGTCAGATATGACTGATGTTTTGGCTATTTTGTTAAACATTTTTTCCCTTTCTTTTAAATTTTTTGTTATAAGGGTTGGTTTGCTGATTTGGTGAGAGGAAAGGGATAAATATAGGAGTGAATTTTATGTAAAAATAAAAGACATCAAAGAAAATAAAATACTTATTTTTTAAATAAAAACTTCAGAATTCTAAGTAATGCAGTGACTTTGTGTATATGCTGGGGGGGGGGGGTGTATAGGGCTGGTGAGGAGAGCTGCCTCCAGACTGGCCCCAGCCTCAAGTTAGTGGTGCCTATTTTTCCCAATCTCTCCTTTCAGGGTTGACTATTTTTCTAGTCAACCAGCAGGTTGTTGGGAGTGAGGATGGTTTCCCTTTCAAATTTCCTGTGGAAGGACAGTGAGAAGAAGAGGTGCTTAGCTTTCTCAGAAAAGCTAACTCTACTTACTCACAAACCTTTCCCCCACCATAGCTACTGAAATCTGCTTTCTTTCTTGCTTTTAGGAAGATATAAAATATGACTCCATAGTTTCCTTTGGTTTAGTTTAAGCCCCCAGTGTGGATGATCTAGCAATTAAAAAGATAACCTCTCTGTCAAATACACACACATGCACGTCTACATATATACTTGCACACATATACATACTTGTATGTTTATTTGGCACATAAATATACATCTATATATCTACACAAATATATATGCACACACCCCAATTTCACAGTTTATAGTTTTCTCTCCTATATACTTTACCACCTACAGTCTGTTAGCTCCATTTCCTAAGACAGAGATCAGAATTGCAATGGTTAACTACAGATTTATCTTGATACCAGTTTAAAAGACTATGTGAACAGTAAATTAAATATACTTTAGTAAAACAGACATGAGTTTGGAAGCACACGCTCACCCAGCCTAAAAGAAGTGAGAGGGAAAATAGCCTTCATTCTCCCAAATTCATCAAAACCAGGATCTCCTCTTGGACTAGGAATCTGGTGATAGTGACTTCATCTCTGTACTTCTGCTCCCTATTTAGGAGCAAGGACCCACTGCAGCTTTTGCTCTCCCAGAGTCCTGGTCTGTTGCTCTGGTAACAGTTTTCCTGGGCACTTCCCACTCTAATAATGGCCATTAGCCCTCACTGCAGAAGGTGGAGATGTTACTCCTTGCCTCCTGCCTGTTTCCACTCTTTGGTTTTTGGCACAGGGACCAGTGTGTTGCTGTTTGTGAGGCAACCATGGATTTCCTCAAGATCCCATTGTCCGGTACTTTCTTCTGCTTTATTCTTTTAGGTCTTATTCCTGGCCAGAGACTTTTCTGCTTCCCTTAGGATGAGAGAAATGTTAGCCTCTCATTCATAATTTTCCTCTTCATTCAATTCTCAGCTTAGGTGCCACATTCTCCATGTAGCTTTATTTATAACCCCAGCTGGAAAGGTTTTTCTCTTTCTCCTCAGATTTTCCTACAGAGTTTGTCTGAATCTCTTTTGCTTCCCTGCAAAGATGTACTGGTAAATGTTTAATGGCCAGCTCTCTGGAAAAAATTGTGTGCCAGACACAATTTTAAGTGTTTTTCTGCATGTTAGTATTTTCTCCACTGGTCTCTTAAGTTTAGATAATAAACAAAATGATAAATCAGGTTCTGATGTATAGCATTTACTGATTCCTGAGATGTAAAATGCACACACTGGGCAAAGAATTGGAAACTGAAGGGATGCCCATCAATTGGAGAATGGCTGAACAAATTGTGATATATGATGGTGATGGAATACTATTGTGCTGTAAGGAATGATAAACAGGAGGATTTCAGAAAGAGCTGGAAAGACCTAAGTGAACTGATGCAGAGTGAAATAAGCAGAACCAGGAGAACAGTGTACACAGTAACAGCAATGTTGTATGATGATCAATTGTGAAAGATGTAGCTAATCTCAGCAATTTAATGATCCTGGATGTTCTGAGAAACATGACAAAGAATGCTATCCACCTTCAGAGAAAGAACTGTTGGAGTTGGAATGCAGATGAAAGCATGAGATTTTCACGTTTGTTTGAGTTTTTGTTTTGGGGTATTTGTTTTATATGATTATTCTCTTACAAAAATGAATACTATGGAAATATATTTTGCATGATATTATATATGACCCAGAAAGTACAAGGTGCCCTTAATGGTCAATCAGAAGGAACTGGAGTAGTGACTTCATATATTGAATAGAATATTGTTTGAAGAATGTGTATTGTCTACATCCAGAGGAAGAATTGATAAATAGAAACAAGCAAGACATAGCTTTATATATACATATATTTTTTGTCAAATGATGCCTTCTCTAGTGTAGGCAGTAGGGGAGTGAGGAGGGACTGAGAATTTTAATGAACAAATAAATACATTTAAATAAAAAAATAGAAAGATCTGAGTCCAAGTTCTTATTCTGACACACAGTGTCTGGGTGATTGGCCAGTAGTGTCAAACACAAGACCCAGCCCTCTTTGTTACTCAGAGTGAAAGTGAAGCAGAATCACATTAAAAATAAAATTGGGAAATCTAATAAAATAAATAAAAACACAATAGAATATATATAATGCAAATATGTATTTTTCTAAGTCAGTATTCAGTCAGAAAGGATCATTATGTATAATTCAGTGGCACTTCCTTCCCTCCCTCCCTCTTTCCAGAGTTGAGTTTGATCCCACTATTCTAGGCAACTCCTTAAGACTATAATTTGAAAAGAAGATGCCAACTGCATTGGTAGAAGGAAATTGTATTTGGGAGAAGCATAGGACCAATTACCATCATTTTTTGGGTGCAATGGGAGACTGACCGATTCTCATTAGCTAGATCTGGGATCAGGTATGATTGGAGAGTCTTCTTTTGGAAGTGCCTGATGACAAAGAATGAAGGCTTTCTACACAGGTATTGTATCACTGTTTTCCTGATTGCTAATTTATGGTAATTGATAAAAACAAGACAAACTTCCTAAAATCTTTTCAACTGGTTTCTGAGCCAGACCTGAGATCTCAATAAGCTGATCTTGTTCTCTTTCCTTTCTGGAAGTGTTTGAGAGAGAAGGCAATAACTGTTGTAAGTCTCTAGGTAATGCCTGTGGTTGTCTGCCCTATCTGACTCTTTGTGACCCCAGTTGGGGTTTTCAGAGATACTGGACTAGTTTGCCATTGCTTCTCCAGCTCATTTTACAGATGAGGAAACAGAGGCAAACAAGGTGAAGTGACTTGTCCAGGGTCACAAAGCTAGTGAGTGTCTAAGGAAGAAGAGTCTTCCTGACTCCAGGGTTTGCTCTCAATCCACTGTGCCACCTAACTGCCCTTTTTGGTGAAAAGGAGAGTACCAAAGTCCTACTCTCTCCATCTTTGTTGACATGAAGCCAATAACCCTTTCTGTTGGCTCTTTCCCATTTGTGTCTATTCTTTTCCACCTTAGGTAAAGGAGAATTGGAGACTAAATGGACCTGCCTATGACTTTATAAACTTTGAAAAAGCAAGAGAATATTTGGGTTCTAGGAACTGAAATCTAAGAGTTTATAGATAGTCAAACCAGTTGGGGAGCAAAGCCCCGAGTAATTGCCCGATTAGCCCAACTTTTAATCAACATCAAGATGATGGCTTTTGGGGCAAGGGATGAACTTTATTTTTTTTAATTGACTATACCATTATTTGGAAGTGAATTTGCTGGAATAAAAGCTTTGTAGCAATCACTTTAAGACTGAACACTCTACCTGAGGACCAAAGTGTTCTAGAACAGTGGGCCATATCTTCCTATATCTTCTCAGTAAATATTCCTTTGGTAGAAGCTAATTGATTTTAGTTAATTGATTTTGGGGCACTAATTGATAAAGAAATATTAACTACCACTCAGTATTGGGGAGAACACATTAAAATGGGGATGTAAGCCATTAAACATTAGAAAGATATCCATAAGCCCTTTAGTCATGACCCCAAAACCCTGATGGGGAGATTGTAGCTAGCTAACTACCCTCAGATTGTGGGAACCAGACTCAATGTTAGGAGTGAGATAAGGACCCCCAGAGTCTATATAGCCTATATATATATATATATATATATATATATATATATATATATATATATATATATATATATATATATATATATGATATCTAAAAGGAAAACTGAGCCTCTGAGGTCATTAGAAGTTTTATCCCCCTTCTTACACTTCAGATCTCTTCAATATAGCAATTGTGGACTCTGCTGTTGCATGAATAGCAAATCACTCCATGTCCTCAGATTGGACATTTTCTCTGGATATTCCCCATGCTGGAATGCTCTCTCTCCTCAGCTCTGTCTCCTGGCTTCCCTGGTTTTCTTCAAATCTTAACTAAAAACCCATATTCTATCAGAAGCCTTTCCCTAGTGCCTTCCCTCTATATACTAACAAGTGAAATCCAGGATAAATAAAAAATAATTATTTCCTTTTTGTTTGCAAGCTGTTTCCTCATTTAGATTGTGAGTCCCTAAAGGGTAAAGACTATCTCTTGCCTTTTTTTTTCCCTCTCAGGGTACATAGTAGGCACAAAATTTGTCAAAACATGACAGTGTAACTTTCTTGTAATTTGGCGAGCTCTATCTTTGAAAGTACATCTATGGGGTAGCTAGGTTGCTCAGGAGTTGAGAATCAGACTTAGAGATGGGAGGTCCTTGGGTTCAAATTTGACCTTAGCTATATTCCTTTCCCTTTCTTCCTGATTTCTATCTCATCACTATAGATCCTGCTGCTTCCTAGGACCCTCCTCTTTCTTAAAGCCAAGTCACTTAACCCCCATTGCCTAGCCTTTACCACTCTTTTTTTTTTTTGGAACCAATGCACAATATGGATTTTAAGATGGAAGATAAGGGCTAAACAAGTATATCTATCCATCTCTATCTAGATGTATGTATACACACACATATTAAAATCAACAACTGCTGCAAACAAAATATTCAATCCAATTTTTGTCTGTAGAAAATTGCTCGTTTATCTAACAAATCCAGGATAAAAGAAAATGATGTGGACTCTAATTTGCTGACAAATCTATAGTCTTTAGTAATTGAACTCTGCACTAGAGATATGAAACAAAAAATCATTATATTCATGCCAGATGTGAAGGACAAATCCACTGGGTTTTGAGTAGGTGTGAGATAGGAAAAAAATAGCAGTCAAGCTGTACAGGGATAAAACTGAAATCAGCATTTCTTGTTTTTTTTGAAACATCTAGTAATTTCAGAGATCATTACATTTTCACAAGGATCAAAGGAGAAAAAAATCTTTCTATACTTTCTGTACCTGTTTGGATCCTTGGACCCTTCACCTGTTCCCCATAGGATTGGATTTCTTTCTGCTTATAACCAATTGATAAGGAAATAGTTTAACTTCTAGTCTTTCCCCTTCATTCTCAATTATTCAAAGGAGAACAAAGGCTCTGCTTTGCCAACCCTACCCCCTGCCTTTTAGTGTCATATTTCACAGAGCATTTTCAAAGGGAAGATTAGAGACCATTATTTTATCTCTGGATTGTGAGTTTTTGCCTCCTATGATTAAAGGCTGATCTTTTAGAGATTGTTTTCCCAGGGATAGGTGGTAAAATATACAGCTTGACTTGTTCCTTACAAATTAAAGAGGTGGAGGAGAAGAGAAGTGTGGGAGCTTCCTCGCCCTTCCTGTTTTTCCTGGGGCTAGCTATGCCCTTTCCCCCCCTCTTTCTGCTTTCTGTCTCATCATTGTAGATCCTGCTGCTTCTTAGGGCTACCCTCTTCCTCTAATTCTGGACCACCTGTGGGAAGAGTGAAAGAAAGGGAGGGAATTGGGCAAGGGGAGAAAGAAAGGCTGGCACATTTCCCAATGTCACCAGTTAAGTCCTCATTTCTAATCTTCAGCACTCTTTGGGACATAAGAGCAAAGTTATTTGTGTGACTCTTGGAGCAGTCCCTTCTTCTCTGTCTGTTCTATGTCCCTTCCTAGTGCCGGGCCAGTTGAAAGTAGCTTTTGTGAGGAGGAAAGAGTGGGAGAGAAGGGTAAATTTCTCCACTTCCCCCTAAATGCCTAGTCATCAGCATGTTCCTCATCTCCATTCTGTAATTGGTTCCACATGGTTAGCAAATTGGAACTAGTTACAGAATGTTTATACAGACTCCAAAGGCTCTCCAAAGCCTTTCCTTTCTATGTCATCATGACTCCCCCAGAAACAGGTTTGACTCTGCTGGAAGGCAGCTGTCTAGCTTCTTCCATGTGCAGAATAGCATCAGAGACTCTTTGTACATTTGCTAGTTCCCTCTTCCTTCCATCCATCCATCCATCCATCCATCCATCCATCTATCCATCTATCCATCTATCCATCTATCCATCTATCTATCTATCTATCTATCTATCTATCTATCTATCTATCTATCTATCTATCTATCTATCTCTCACATACATATTTATATGCACACATATATACAAATACAAACAGGACAAACATACAAACAGGACAAGTACTATATAAATGTTCAGTTGTGTTAGATTTTTTGTGATGCTGTTTTTGAGATTTTCCTGGCAAAAATACTAGAGTGATTTGCCATTTGCTTCTCCAAATCGTTTTACAGATGAGGAAACTGAGACAAGCAGTATTAAGTGAGTTACCCAAGGTCACATAGCTATTAAGTGTCTGAGGCCAGATTTGAACTCAAGAAGATGAATCTTCCTGACTCCAGGCCCAGTGCTCTCTCCATTGTGTTATCTAGCTGCCCTATACATATATGTATACATATGTATATACACATATAAACACATATGCACACATATGCATATATAATATATGTTACTACGAGGTAAATATACAATTAAGATCATTAGATTGCAAGCTCCTTCAGGGCATAAAATATATCTTATTAGCTCTTTCAATCTAATGTTTTGATATAATAAGAATTTAATAAATATTTAGTGAACTGAATAGAAACACTCTTTTCCTTCAAGATATTCTCTATGCTATGATTAATACTAAAGTTTAGGTGTTTTTTGATAGCATGGTATTTTGCCCCGAGAGAGTCCAGTCCCTGAGAATGGGCAGATATTCCCAGCCTGGTTTCAGTGGCCATGTAGAAGTTTGGGATGAGTCTACTTCTGGCCATGGTGACTCAGGAGTTTGTATTGTGTGATGTCAAGGAATTCCTCTAGTTGACTGCTATCACTGGAAGAACTAATTACTCATTGTTTGCTGAACTGGAAATGTGGAGCTCCACTCCTACATTGCTCTTTTCCCTTTGTACACGCAAGAGAGATGAGACTACTTTGGCTGCTTCCCCAGAGCCTAGTAGTGGAAGACTAGCTGTGGTCTCCATCTGGCCAGTGGTAGCTTTGAGCACATGTTGATTTCTGTCTCTTTTGGGTTTACTTCCCTGAGAAGGTTACCCAGCAGCAACCTTGATTTGGATGTCATTGATCACTGGACTAATCTTTATGATGTGGTTGTTACTATATGCATTACTTTCCTCATTCTGCTCAATTCATTCTGCATCAGTTCATCTGAATCTTCCAAGGTTTCTCAGAAAGTGTCCTTTCAATTTTTTCTTATGGTGTAATAATATTCCATTACCTTCATCCACCATGCTTTCTTTAGCCATTCCTCAGTGGATAAATATCCTCCTTCCCTTTCCCAGTTCTTTGTTACAACAGAAAGAACTGCTATAAGTATTTTTAGTACATATGGGTCCTTTTCTACTTTCTTTGATCTCTTTGGGGTATGATGAGCCTAGTCATGGTATTGCTGGATCAAATAATTCAGTTTAGCAACTTTTGAGAAATACAACGATGTCCCAATTATTGTGAATAAAGACTTCTGTATAGTGTTTGTATTAGTTGAATTAGCACTATTTGAAATTATAATTATATATAAAACATGGCAACTGGTTCCAACCCATTGGAGAAATGTGCAAAGAAAATTCAAATAACGTGACCATTTGGGGATTTGTTGTTCTCCCTAATTGGGATCTAGGTATAATTCTAAATGGATTTCCAGAATAGTTGAGCCAATTCACAGCTGTACCCTCAGTGTATTTATAAGCCTCACATCCAGTAACTTCTCTAATAATTGAGATTTTTGTCAGTCTGATAGGTATGAGGTTATATCTCATGGCTGACTGCTTAGCATAGCATGTAGTATAAATGCTTGTTGACTCAGTTGTTTCAATTTGCATTTCTCTAATTATTAATGACTTACAACTTTTTTCACATTGCATTGGATTACTTGGATGGGATTTCATTTTTTGAGAACTCTGTGTTCATATCCTTTAACCATTCATTTATTTGCTATGGTTGCATTGTTGAGACTGAGGGTATAGAGTAAAGACTTGAGTAAAGACTTTGAAGGGGGTGTTGTTCAATTGTTTCAATTGTGTCTGACTGTGTCTCCATTTGGAGTTTTCTTGACAAAGATACTAGGATGCTTTGCCATTTCAGTCTCCAGCCCATTTTACAGATGAGGAAACCGAGGCAAGCAGGATTGTGGCTTGCCCCAGATCCTGTGGGATCTAGTAAGTGTCCAAGGCTAGATATGAATTCAGGAAGACTTCCTGACTCTAAGTCCGCCACCCAGCTGCCCTTGAAAGCTGGTATTTCAAGCTCACAATTCCTCATTTTTACAAGTGAGGAAACTGAAGCTTTGTGAGTTTAAGTGACTTGCCCAATGTCATATAGGTAAAAATCACCAGTGTTATAACTTGAACTCAAGTCCTTTGACTCTGGAACTACTGATCTTTCAATTATATCATGCTTAGAGCATATAATGCATACAGTTGCCTGTAGGAAACTCCAGGTCTCTCAGCAATGGCGACTAGACAGAGGGCATGTAGGACCATCTGTCAACTTCAGGAAGATGTCAAGTCACCAGTCATTTCTCGACTACTTCTCTGCTTGGCCACTATTGTTCAATCCAATATATTGGTTGAATCCCCACTATCTATGGGCCCTAATGTTAGCCGTGCTGGAGGCTTCTGAAGGCAGGCGATGGCACAGTGCCTGACACCAGGGTGAAAGCTGCTAGAGGAACGAAATTTCAAGAGATTTTTGCATGACTGGATTAACTAAAGCAAGATGATCCGACACATTGTATAAGGAAATGTGTTCTAGGAGTGCTAAACAATAATTAAATGTAACTTTATTCTTATGTGAATAAGGAAAGATATTGGGAGAAAGATGGTAGCTTTTTTGACAAATAGCAAAATTGACAAGAGGTCTATGCTAATGACCTTCAATTTAACTTTCAATTCCTCTATTATAAATGCAAATTTTATAAATTATTGTAACAGCCCTCATAAGAAATTACCTACGCTGAGAGTCAGGAGAATAATTTTCTACTTCAATAGGAATTAGGTGAGTATTTGATATTGATGATAGATATATGGAAATGTAATAGGAGGATATTTAGTGAGGCAGCATCCAGTCTTTTTAATGAACAGTCAATCTGCACAACAATAACTCTTTGAATTTCTATGATGCTTTCTTCTCAAGACAAAAGGGTTTCTCAGAAATAAATTCATCAGAGGGCAACTAGGTGGATAGAGTATCAGGCCTGGAGTTGGGAGGACCTGGGTTCAAATCTGACCTGAGACATTTCTTGGCTCTGTGACCCTAGGCAAGTCATTTAACCCTGATTGACTATCCTTTCCTGCTCTACTTAGATTTGGCACTAAGACAGAAAAGAAGGGTTTAAAAATAAATCAAACTAACAAACAAAAAAATTCTTTGAATTTCTAAAATGCTTTTCTTCTGAGGACAAAAGGACTTTTTAGAATAACTTCATCAGGTTTTTCAAAGTCCTTCTGGTGAAGTGGATAGCAGGCAGATCTTGGAGTCAGTAAGACCTGAGTTCAAGTCTTCCCTCTGACAATATGAAAGCTATATGATGCTGGACAAATCACTTTACCTCTAAGTGTCCTAACAACAGAATCTGACCTGCATTGGGTAGTGGAAGCCTACATCAATGAAATCACATGTCCTGTTAACAGAACCAAACCTTGTTGAATGAGAGTGGATGTTATTTTCATTTTATAGACAGGGAAGCTAAGACAGAATTTCTATATTTGAATCTGGTTATCTGTCATTTTAACCAACCATTGGTATGTGTTCTCCTTTAACTATAAAGGAGTCTATCTTTTGCTACCATTAAGTTTTTCTTTTATTTGTTTATTATCAAAGAGTAAACTGCAAAAGTATTTCTCAAAAGAAAGATTTGAATCCCAGTCATGTTTATATAAGGGAAAGTTCAGGATACTGGCTCAGTGTTCACTTTGGAATTTTATTTCCCAGGGTTTTCTAGTCGACAAGGACACCCCTAGCAGTCAGTCAGTCTATCAAGAAGAAGTTTTTAAATGCTTGCTGTGTGCCAGGCACTCTGCTAAACCCACACTTTTTATTTTGGAGTGACAGATCAAGGGGTATACCAGTAAATGTTTGATAAGCAGCTCTACAAAAATCTATACAGGACACATTTTAAGTTTAACTTGTGTTATTAACATTTTTTAGAAATCACTTTTTTAATTCTAGAAAACAGCAAAACAAATTAAGCCCCAATTTAGAGCATTTGAGTTTCCAATTTGGTAAAGGCTGATGAAAATTTAACTTTGCTTTTCTGAGCAGGTAAGAGCTGGCTCCAGCACACCCCTGCATATAGCCCATTCCCATTGTTTGGGGGAAGACTAGTATTCTCTCTCTCCCCTCAGGACACAAGGGGAAAGCAACCATTTGGAAATTAAATCCAAGAGTGCTTAATACCTAATCTAATTTCCAATTATTCTACCTTAGTAAATATTAAATGCTACATTATATTATTCTATTTATTAAATATCATAACATTTAATAATATAGAGTAATAAACTGAATTCATAGTCATCTGACTTGGTTTGCTAAAATGAACACCCATGAGAAATGTTTGAATTCCTGATTACAGTCACAGTACCATGGAACTGAATGCAACTGAGAAAAGGGGCACATTGAGGCCCTTTGAATGCCATATTTAGATTTTCTATATAAGAATCTCTGGAGGAACAAGTCTGGCTGGTTATTTATTTTTATGTATTCCTGTCAGTGCATTTCAAAATCAATGTCAAATCCTATGTTGATTCCTAATTCAGATAACAAGCATGTTAAGACATTTTCTTTTCTCTGAAGATTGTTAGTTATATCAGAGCAAATATCTCTCAGCTCTAATTCAACTATGCCATAATTCTGGGTTTGTAAAATATAGATATATCCTTGTAGGAACTTTTCAATATTTCTATTAGATTTGAAGCTCCTTGAAGGAAGGAATGGTATGTAATATAGGAACATACCTTATAATTTGGCAGCACCTAATATTTTGTTTTGTACTTGTATGGTATATTTATCCATCCATATATATATATATATATATATATATATGTTAAATATTCTGGTCATCTATGAATTTATTTTATTCCCTTGCTAGACAGTAAGCTTCAAAAGAGCAGAGATTACATTTTTTTCCTCACATTAAATTTCTAAGAAGCGTTGTTGCTATGGTAGGTACTGGTGATACCAAGATGCAAATTAACCAGTCCATGACCTCAGAGAACTTACATTCTACAGACTGTTTGATCATGTAATCAAATGTATATTTAGTAACCAATCCCTTCTCCACTCAGCTACTAAAGTGATTTTTTTCTAAAGAATAGGTCTGTCCATGTCAGCTTTCTGATCAATAAACTCAAATGCTTTTCTATTATTTCTAAGTCAATCCAATAAATCCAGTAAACATTTATTTATTATTCATTTTTGTTCAATTCTTTGTGACCCCCAATTGGAGTTTTTATAGCAAATATATTGGACTACCATTTTCTTTACAGATGAGGAAACTGAGGCAAATAAGGTTAAGTGACTTGTCAAGGGTCACCCAGCTATTAAACATTTGAGGCCAGATTTAAATTTGTCTTCCCAACTCCAGACCCAGCACTCTGTCCACTGAGTCACCTAACCTTCTAATAAAATGTTTTTACTTTATTTTGTTGTTGTTCAGTTGTATCTGATTCTTCGTGAGCATATTTGGGGTTTTCTTGCAAAGATACTTGAATGGTTTTCCATTTCTTTCTCTAGCTCATTTTACAGACAAGTGTAATATAGGCCAATAAGGGAAGTTACTCCTCCCTACACTGGTTTATAGGGGAGAGAGAGAGAAGGAGTTGAGAGAATGAGAGGGGAGAAGAGGTTGATCTTCCCCTCTCTTCCCCTTGGTGAAGACAACCTGAGTTTGTTTCCCTGAGAGACAGAGTATGTCTCCTCAGAGATTTGGTTTGGAAGGTAGAGGTTAAGGACTGGAGGAGAAGGCTTTGGAGAAATGACCCACTGCTTCCCTTCTTGATCTCAGCTGTTGTTGAGAGGCAGGATAGATTTTCCTGCCTCTAGATCCTCCCAATACCCCAACTACCACTTTCCCTTTGAGTTCTGGGTTTACTCCCAGCCCTAGTCTTGAGCTAATCCTCTTCCTTGGAGAAAGGGGGTGATTCTCCCCAAATCTTCAGTCCCTTTCTTTGGTGTCAAAAAGCAGGCAGACCTGGTCTATATAATAACACTTTAATAGAAAATCACCCAGGGAAGGGGAAATAGGAGGTTTGAGTAAGGAAAGTGGGTAGCAGGAGTCCCTAAAGACTGACAGACTGATCCCCCAAATTTTGGGGGTCCAGGCGCTAAGCCTTGATCCCTCTTCTGGTTAGCTGCTGGTTGTCCCTATTCCTGAGCTAATTTGGTTATTGCTGCAGTTCAGGACAGATTGGGGAGATAGAGAGCTGGAGAAAATCCTTGGAGAGCATTTCCTCAGTAGATAGCTTCTTCTAAAGTTCAGTCTACTGTGTTGAGGTGAGCAAAAGATTTCCAGGGATTGCTAGGAAGTTGTTGGTGTCCAAAGGGAAACCTCCTGCCTTTGAGATCCTCTTGTTAGGCTCTCAGCTGAAGGAGTCAGAATTGAAGTGGCAGTTTTTGAGTTCTCTTCAGCCTCTGTTCTCTTTGGAATACTGTGACCCTTCCTTTCTGCTCCTCCCCCACGTGGGCTGCTTCTTGCTTTGCTGCATCTAATTCTTCTCTTTTGCCATTTCTTCTTTTTGCATATTCCTCTCTCTTACACAAGGAAACTGAGGCAAAAAGAGTCTAGTGACTTGCCCAGGGTCACACTAGCTAGTGTCTGAGGTCAGATTTGAACCCAGAAACATGAAGTCTTCCTGACTCCATGCCTGGCACTCTATTTGCTATACCATCTAGCTATCCTTCTAATGTTTATTAAGCACCTACTAAAGCCAGGCATCATACTAAGCTCTGGAGATACACTTAATAGAAATAAAGAGAGGCAGCTGGGTAGCTCAGTGGACTGAGAACCAGGCCTAGAGACGGGAGGTCCTAGGTTCAAATCTGGCCTCAGACACTTCCTAGCTGTGTGACCTTGGGCAAGTCACTTGACCCCCATTGCCTAGCCCTTACCACTCTTTTGCCTTGGAGCCAATACACAGTATTACTTCCAAGACGGAAGGTAAGGGTTTAAAAAAAAAAAGAAAGAAACACAGTCTCTGCCTTCAAGAATCTTATAATGTAATCACATATAAGGATTTCCTTCCCTGGAATGCTTTCCCTACTTAGCTTCCATGACTTCCTTCAATACCACTGAAATCTCATCTTCTCCAAGAGACTTTTAATTGTCTTCCCAGCTGCTGATACCTTCTCTTTGAGATTATTTTACATGTAAATATTATCCCTTATATGTTGGGGATCTGAATGATGGGGATAGGCTTACTTTCTCTGTTTATCTACTTGAATGAATTATCTGACTCTTTGGTATTAATATTCTACATCTCAGGTTCGGTTCTGTTTGACTTCACAGTTACTCCCCTATTTTTTGATCATTATCAATAAAAAAGTATGGCTTATTTATTTTCAGCAATGGAACATATTCTGTGATTTTGCAACCAGTTTCCAACATGTACTGGTATTACCTGTTTTCCCAAATGGGTTTGATTCATTGAAATAACCAGGTATGGTTATCCTGGAGTAGAGAAGAAATGGGGAGGCCATGATAGCCTCCTTCAAGTGTTTGAAGGGCTCTTAAGAGAAAGAAAGAGCAGGTTTATTCTGCCTAGTCCTTGGAATTAGAAATAGGAACAAATTATAGAAGTTGAAAAGAGGTTACATTTTGGTTTAATATATGGAAAAATTGGAAACAATTAGGTTTTCCCCAAGATAGAACGGGTTGCCTTTGGTAGTGTTGGATTCCTCATCACTGGGGGAATCTAAACGAAGGCTGGATGATCAGACACTTGAATATGTTATAGTGGGGGTTATTTTGGAAGGTATGGCTTAGGTTAGGTGGTTATTCCTTTCAATTTTAACATTAAGTGATTCTACATGTCTGTGTGGGATGTGTTATAATCTGTATTTAAGCTATTACACTTTAGGAGATAAGAAAAATAACATGGATTGCAAAGTTCAAGGCACGAGTCTTTATTCTTAGCTCTAACAGGCATGGGAAACCCCAATCCAGTTTGTCGTATTCCTCACTCTTTTTGCTCTCAGTTTAGCTTAGGAGGTATTTCAAGGGAACTATTACTTTGCTGGTTGAATGTTTAGTTACTTTGAAAAATAATTGTTCATCAGTTGAACTTATCTTCCCCCATAAGGACAGGAACACATTGTAGAATATACATTCATGAGTTAGTCTACTTATGACTTGGGTGCTTGGGCATGTTTGGATATCCAATATATATTGGTGTGCTCATTATACCTTGGATTCATGGATATCGTCATAACTTTGGCACAGGTTATGTCTATACATGTAACCTAGGAACTCGAATCTCATGGAGTTTCCGTTCCATTTCAATTAATTTTTTAAAAAGTTTGATTCTTAGCTCTCGTTTTTATATTGTAGTTGTTCCTACATCAAAGTGAGCTGTACCCCTCTTCCCAATCCTTTTCTCTCTCAGCTCTCTCTTCTAACAAAGTAGAAGTTTAAGCAAAACAAGTGAATATAGGAGTAGAGAATTGATATATTGTTGAGACTCCTTTTCATTGGAAAGATGAAGGAATAATACTTCCTCTCTTATTTGGGGACAAGTTAGAAATTATAATTATATGGAACATGGCTTAATTCTGTCCATTCATTCATTCACTGACTTTTATTGACTGACATTCATTTACTAACTTGTTGGAACAGACCTGTGATGCCATTGTTTCATTGACATAAGTAGTTCTCATTGAAAAATCCATTTCTTTACTCTTACAGATCTGCAGCAGCTCTGCCATTTATAATCTTAGAGTATTTCCTGGGGCATTGATAAGTGGACTTGCCCAGGGTCACACAGATGGTAGATGTCAGAGGCAGGTCTTTCAGATTCCAAGTCTAGCTCATTACCCTATCCCCTTAGTTTCATTCGCTACAAATTAGGGTATCTAATTCTCAGGGTTCTAGTTTAGATGTTATATCTGGCATTTCAGGGATGGTTCTAAATGAAGCTTGGTCAACAGACTTATATGAGGAGCAAACTTTTCTTCTTATTTGTCAACAATGCCGTCAAATTTTTTTGTTGAGGGAAACTGGAAAGGAGGGGAGTGGGGCAACGTGGAAAAGTTTAGAGAACTGGGAATTGAGTAGAGTTAGAGTGAGGATGGTAAGCATTGGTACTTTCTCAAATGAAAATTCCAAGCTCATCAGTTAAAGGAAGAAGTTGCTGGAGTGAACTCTGCCAGTCTGAGAAGGCCATTGGGGCAGCGGTGCAAAAGTAGTCTGAGAGTTTGAGGGCTGAGGCCAGGAAGAAGTGAGCTCCAGCTAACCATCCCAGACATTTCATATTACTTTTCCTCACACACTCTTACCTTGCACTTAAAACTGCTCTCCGTCTTGTTCCTCATATACAAGGTTCCATCTTCCTTTATCATGCCTTTGTGCTGATTGTTCCCCATGCTGGAATGTTCTCCCTGTTCAACGCCACCTCTAAGAATCCATCCCAAGCTAGGTAAAGCAGTGCTGGAATGCTAGACTCAGAATCAGGAAGATGAGTCTTCCTGTCAAATATGGCCTCAGACACTTGGTGGCTGTGTGACCCTGGGCAAGACACTTAATCCTGTTTGCCTCAGTTTCCTTATCTATAAAATGAGTTGGAGAAGAAAATGGCAGACCACTCCAGTATCGTTGCCAAGAAAACCCCAAATGAAGTCATGAATAATTGGGTATGACTGGAGCAGCTGAATGAGAACAACAAAATCCATAGCATCCTTCAAAACTTTCAGTTCAATTACTTCCTCTTACCTGAAGCCTTTTCTGATTCCTTCCATTAACACAGCTTTCCCTCAAACGAATTTAAGTCCCTAAAATGTGGAAATGGTTTCATTGTTGTCACTATATAGTCAATACTAGCAGAGTTCCTGGTACCAAGTGGGTGTTAAATAAATGCTTATTTATTGATTGATTGGCACTATGAGATAATACTTATGAGACTTAAGCAGTGCCGGGAGCATAGTAGGCAATTAATGAATATTTCTTTCTTTCTCTTTTCTTCTTTATGCTATAGACTCATTTGTGGACGTTGTTAAGAAGGACCCCCTAAAAAAAACAACAAACCTATGTCGATCTACTCCTTCATACTGGTAAGAAGTGCATCAATTTTTTTAAACCCTTACCTTCTGTATTAGAATCAATACTGTGTATTGGTTCCAAGGCAAAAGAGTGGTAAGGGCTAGGCAATGGGGGTTAAGTGACTTTTCCACGGTCACATGGCTGGGAAGTATCTGGGGTCAGATTCAAACTCAGGACCTCTAATCTCCAGGCCTGGTTCTCAGTCCACTCAATCCACTAGCTGTCCCCAAAGTACATCAATTTTGATATCATAAGGATGGTTTTTGAATAGTAGCTGAACTATGATGAAAGGTTTCTTGCTCAACAGAAAAACAGGAAAGATCACTGTGTGAGGATTTATTTAGAATAAGAGGCACCAGCCGTCATCCTCATGTATACAATTATATTTCTTGAAGGCATTGTTTGAAAGACCCAGCTGAGCCATTTGGAGTATTTCTTCTTCATAGACATTTAGTCATAAGTCAGCTCAGGTTTAGATAGTTGGATTTGATTCAATTCAATAAACACTTACTAAGTACCTAGATCAAATGAGAAAACTCTACATACAGCACTTTGCTGAGTTTAAAGTACTGTCTAAATATTTATTTGTTATTATTACTGTTGTTCTCTGCCCGTCTCTCTTCTCCCTTTTTGGGGTAAGGGTTAGGGCAGGGAAGGGTTCAGGGAGAAAGGAATAAGGATGAGTTACTATCCAGCTATTCCTCTATATACAATGCATTGCAGACTAATTGGTGAGTGGATGAAATGTTTCCTTTTTGCAAATGAAGAAGAGGATTGGAATTCTGAATTCTCTTGTAGACTCTTGAGGGTAGAGTTCACTTCACACTCTAAACACAAAAGAGTCGGACTTTTCAACTGAATCAATTAAATGTATGAGCAAAATGTAAAGAAGTCCTGAACACCTCTAGGAAATCAGTCCAAGGTGTGAAGTCAGTGGGAACCCAGCAAGTATTTGATACCATACAGGAAATATTTGGTAATTGCTCTAAAGAGTCAGACACATTTCTGGGACTATGCATTGTATAATACAACAAGCTGGTTCATAAGGTGACATTCTAGCAAATGCTTTGGGAGATGGAATACCTGAGGGGATAGACCAGTGCTACATTAAAGGGCTACAAGGTTGAAACAGTGAGCCCAGAGAGAATAGTACATTCCTTCTCCCCCCCTCACACATGCATACACTGACCAGGTAATGATCTTGTGAATTTTGAATGGTCAGAAGAACTGGAATTCCCATGAACCTTTATGCTGATGACCACTGGAATCACATATTGATGTCTCACAGCAGCAGTAGCTGATGGGATCATCTGATTTGTTACCTTAGAAATGCACTGAAGATAAACTATATGCAACAAGAAAGGGTAGCTTCAGTATGCTACAAAAGGATACTACTGACCTATAGAGCCCAGAAGAGAATTATACCTAAGGGAAACTTTCATGTGGATTAAACAATGGGAGGAAAAGGCTTCCAATAACTAGGAGCTATGATATTACCCTTTGGCTACCAGAGCTCTCTAATTTTGTAGACCATTCTTCCCAAGGACTTTGTGTGTACAAAGGGAGATTTCATCTTTGACTTGGGAGGACTGTTTTCATAACAACTGTATCTGCTTAGTAAACATCTCCTTTTATATTACTGGCAATGGGCAACCTATAAAGTGACAACTTATTAATGACAGTTCTAGAGATTCCCATAAACCCTCAAGATTTCCCCTACAACCTGTAGGGGAGAAATTGTCAATTATTCTCTGGGGACTTGCCCTGATAGTACAAGTAAGAGTTGGGGTTGGGAGGTTTGTTAACATCCTTCCAAAAGTATCTTTAGGACAATTCCAAAAGCAGACAGGATGATAGGGATGTCATGTGCCCTCATACTCTTCCTCTGTGGTTTAAATCTTTTCCACTGTCTCCATATTTGGAAATATTTTCTTGTATATACCTAGTTTGGAGATTTAGTGTTCAAGATGGGAACATCTATTGAAATATTGTTAATTTTTTAATGGATCAATATTATGAGTATTTTTGGATAACAGTGCTCTTTGTTATGATGTTCTGGTTCCAATAGAGTTAATTAGTTAATTATCAGGATATTTTGAGTTTACCACTTGTCATCCAGAGATTTGATGTCTTAGT
Source organism: Monodelphis domestica (assembly GCF_027887165.1). Classification (NCBI taxonomy): domain Eukaryota; kingdom Metazoa; phylum Chordata; class Mammalia; order Didelphimorphia; family Didelphidae; genus Monodelphis; species Monodelphis domestica. The sequence goes on along the minus strand of NC_077231.1, from coordinate 54,175,543 downwards.
AAAGGATAATGAACTGTTGGTGTACAATTTTAGCCACCTGATCATAGCTTCCTAGATTTTGGGTATGCTGATGTATGTAACAACTTCAGTTACTCCTCTTCTTCCTTTTTCTTTTTTTCTTTCAAAAACAAAATTTAAAAAAGACATCAGCATACTCTTATATCCTTTTATCAAAATGCAATTTGAATATAAAATATAATAAAAATATAACATAGAAAAACATGCAAGAACATATGAAAAGGGAGACAGCATTGACAATCAAAGAAGGCTTTAGGAAGACATGATGCCTATTCCAGGCCTTGAAGGAACATATGGATTATGAGAAGGGATTTCTTTTTAGGTGACTTGTGTGAAAGCATGGCAATAAAACATGTAAAACTTTGTGCAAGTCCATCCAGTCTGGCTAGAATACAGAGTTTTTGAAAGGGAGTGGCATGAAATAAATCTGAAAATATAGATGCCAGTCAGTTTGTGGAAGTCTTTAAATGTCACACATAGCACATTATGCCTGTGAAGATTGGATTTAGCTATTTCCTGTTTGTAACAATGAAGATACTTAGTTTAACAAAATCAGGAATGTCTTGGGAACTCTAAATTACTCCACCCTACTTAGACCATACTTTTTAGGGGAAGTTAAAGTTGTAATCTCCTGATTGAACAATGAAGGTACTTAGTTCTTACCTTATAGTGAAGTTGGAACTTTAATTCTATTTTTAGATCTTAATACAAAAAGGTGTTAAGTAACTATAAAGGTTAAATTAATCACAAAAAGGTCAAGTAACTCACAAAAGGTGAACTTAACAAAGAAATCTGAAGTAACTCTAAAGATATAATCAAATCAAAGAAGATGAGAACTAAATGTATGGGCATTCCTGGAGAAAAACCTTTGATATGATTGGTAGACATGAAAATTTAGAGGAGGAGACACAAGGGTGAAAGGTCTATATATTTGGGATTTTTGCTCTCTCTGGCACCTTATTGGCAGTGGAGAGCTAGCTGAGAGCAGTGTGCTGAGCCTTCTGGCATTTTAGCATGGCTACAAGCTATTTGTCTGGTTCAGTGGTGAGTTTCTGGCTGAGTTTCCTCCTTTTCTTTTCCAACTTTATCCCCTTAGAAGTCTCCAATCTTCTTCAGAGACCTAGAGGTGGGAATTTTAAACTCCCCCTGGTACAGGCCAGGCAGGAGGAATCCTATATCCTCTTCCCTTCTCCTTAAATTCCTTCCCTCTATATTAATTAAATTACCATAAATTTCCAGACTGACTTGGGTATTTTATTTGGGATTTTCCCTGGCGACCAATTAAGTCTAGATTTTAAGTCACAACCCTAAAATTATCTTGACATGCCTTATCCTATAGGCAGTGGAGAACCTCCAAAGGCTTCTAATTGGAGAAATGGCATATACCTTAGAAAAATTATTTTGACTGTTGTGTGAAGAACAATGTGGAGAAAGGAGAACCAGAGGATATAGAGATCAATTAGGAGACCATTTAAATCAGTCTAAGTTAGTGGTCATCAAGGCCTAAACTAAGGTAGTGGCTGTTTGAATGCAGAGAAGGGAGGAGATTGGTGATGCAACCTGTTACACTAAAACTGAAGTTGTGCAGCAACTGGGAAGTCTGGACTGAGAAGTGTTTTTTTGAGAAATTAAACATCTCACTGAGGTAGATGACCTATTACTTGGTGACCTTCACTGGGTCTAAAGAGATGTATAATTGCAATATTAGTGATAGGACAAGGTGCCTTTTTTCTCCCTGTATTTGATTAAAATTTTGCACCTTCTGACTGAAAGCAGCTGCAAGTCCTTGCTAACAAGTTATTGGAATAGAGTAGAGCTGATTAGAGCTTGATTAGAATTAGGAATGGGGCCAGAGCCATGGAGCAGCACAGGTGGCTACAGAGGACAATATAACTGAGGCCATCCATAGTAATGTGGCAATGGAGGGGACTTGCCCCAGCTGCTACAGACTAGAATTCTGAGCACTCACAGGAGAGTGCAAGGGACCAGGCATGGATGAGGACAGATAAAGCAAAAAGACTAATAGGCTTTACTGTTTGTCATCTAATTGGATTCTTAGATGAAGACCTAGGTGGGGACCCTGAAAAATATATGTGTTTGTGTGCTTCACATGAAAGATATGTATGTTTATTTGGATTGTCCAAATGTAGCACTTGGTGGTATTTAACATATACCTGTGGAATCTTGCCCAACTTTCTAAGGAGGTTACAATTCCTAACTGGAAAGGAATAGGAGAAGGGCAATGGATGTGTGCCTGCTCCATCACTAGCCTAATTCTAAGAAGACTGTTGAGCAAGAATTATATACATTTGCCTTCTACAAATATTTTTGGTCTAGGGGTATGATAGATTCAGAATAAAATCAGCTTCCCTGATTTCTAGCCCTTAACTTAGATTTGCCAGTTTGAAACCTTCCTGCCAAAATGTTAGCTACACAAAATACCTTTACAAATAGTGAAGAATGAGTCAACTAAAATTTCCATGCAAATACAAAAAGAAATTTGAGGAGTTATACATTAAAATGCAAAGCTTAAAATTGTCCAGACCTTTTGGAAATATTCTTTATATCAGAAAATGAATAGAATAAATAAACACTTCTGATGGGAGAGAGCTATCTCAGTGCACACCAAAAGGGAGAGACCTTGATTTCACTCAAGGGGAAAGTCTCCAAAAACTCTAGGGAGTGAGCAGGCTGGAAGTCTAGGACATGTGGAGGTTTACTCCAGGTGTTTCTATTTTTCAAAGTATTTCTACTCCATGGAGTTCATCTTGAAGACTATCTGGAGCTACTTATGACTCTAAAAAAGGACAAATGTTTCTCCTCTCTAACCCTTGACATGAATTCTTCCTTCACTCAGCTATATAACTGTATCAACATTCTCTCTATCAAATTAAATTTCTTTTTTGTAATATAAAACATAAAAAACAACTCAGGAATAATAGGAAATCTGGTGTGTGCACATGTGTGTGGGTGTGCATGTACGTGCGTGTGCGCATGTGTTTTGAGGGTAGGGTGGGAAAGAAAACCAGACAACCACATCAATGAAGAGAGAAGGTGAGCTGTATGCATATAATCCTGGGTTACTAGGGTGATCTCTGGTCCTCTCTCTACATAATTTAGGAGTCCACACTACTGATATTCTTATCCCTTATTGGTTTTCCCCAGTGGGGACAAGCTTACCAATTTTGATAATAAAATAGTATAAATTATGAGTTATAGCATCTTGTGGCACTTACAACTGAAAATCATATGCTTGATCAGTTTCTTCAGCAAACAAGCATTTCTTAAATGTTTCGAAAACTCTGCTCAGTACTGACGTTTCAAAGGCAAAAAGGAAATAATCACAACTCTCAAGAAACATGTACCCTGCAAGGAGAAATACATATACATGTTATAAAACAAGTTAAAATAAGGCATGTTTGGAGGGAGAAATAACAGCTGGGGGACACAAGAAAGGATTTGAATGGGAGGTGATGTATGAGTTGACCTTTGACAAAATTTAGGAATCCTGAGATAGACGTGAGGAAGGAGTACATTATAGACATGGTAGTGAGGTAGTGAGTGTGGGGAGAGGCATGGGTCTAGGAGGTGAAAGTCCATGTGTACAAATGCCATCAGGAGTACCATATTTAGCTCTGAGCCCCTCATTTTAGTGAGGATATTAGCAAACTAGAACACAATTAAGGAGAGCAGCCATGACATCAAGGATAATGGAAACCAGATCATATAAGAATGGTTTGGTTAAAGAAGAGAAGATATAGGGAGAATATGATCGTTTTCTCCAAGAAGTTGAAATGGTATAGTGTGAAAGAGAGATAAACCTTGTTCTGCTTGTTCATGGAAGGAAGAGATGACTCCATGGACAGAAGATAAAGAGAGACAAGTTTTGGATTTATGTAAAATGATAAAAAAAATCTTTCTCTCCTCAACTTCCTAACAATTAGAGATGTTCCAAAGTAGGAGGTGCGCCTAAAGAGATCATGGATCTCCCATCAATAGAGGTAGGTCTTCAATCAAAGCTTTAGCTGGCCGTTTGACCAGGGATCACCAGGGATGTCAGGGAAGGGTCTCAGGTTCAGATTTTGTTGTTCCTTTGGAACTTGAGCTTCTATGCTTCTGTGGACATTGTTAAGCAGGTATTTCCAATTGTATACATATTATGTATATAACATATGTACCTTGTAATATAATATATACAATATAATATATTTCTAGTAACATCAACACTTTATATGGATGTTTATACCTGTAATGAATATATATGTATGTGTATATTTCTACCTATACATGAATACCTATGAATATATAAACTATGTATTAATTATATAGGTATAATCATACTATAATATAAACTTATAAACATGTAAAATGATATTAAATATGGTATTGCTTTATGAATTCATTAATATTTATATAAAGATAGTTTATATTAATTTTATATGTAACTTCCAAGGTACTTATAGTCATCAGAACATATTACATGATATTTAATATTATATAAGCCTTATAATAGGTAGGTATTAAATGTATATAATTGGAAATAACTTCTAAACAATTTCCATGGAAACTCAGCATTTGAAGAGACTACAAATCTACATTAAAGAATTTGTTAATAGAAATATATCAAATATAATAATATATATGTATTCTTATGTAATTTCAGTTCCCCCAAGGTATAGTTTTTAATAACTAAAATTTTGAAAGTCTTGACATTGCTTAAAAAAAAAACTCTTATTTTCTTATTAACAAAACAAAGTATTTGTTCAGGGCTGAAGAGCGGTAAGGCAATGGGGGTTAAATGACTGGTCCACATATGTGGCTAGGCAGTGTCTGGGGCTAGATTTATAGCCAAGACCTCCCATCTCTAAGCTTGTCCCTCAATCCACTGAGCCACGAAGCTTCCCCTTGGCATGGTTTTAAATTTGATAGCTTAAAAACTGTATCAAGACTTTTGGGATACTCTGTATTTCTGCATGACATCATAATTATGTACTATAGCACACATGAATCTAAAATAGATGATGTATAATAGGGTGATACATTATATATTATTTTGCTGTACAAACACACACTATAGAAAATGTATATAATTGGAAAATTATAAATATATACATACATATATATATATATGAAATCAATAGAATGAATTTGAATCGATGTGTTTTTCACTGTTATTTTAGTCTCAAGGAATCCAGAGGAACAGGGTGGTATATTTACATTAGCTTTGGGGGAAAGTGATAAGCATGAGAGTGAGGGAGATGCTCCCCTCTCTTCTCATCCTGTTCTGCTTTGCAGGTGGCTGGATGCCAGTTGGGCAGTGCAGCTATCTCGATGGGGACCTGACTGTTCACAGAAAAACCTTATCTCCTGTGCTTGCTTTCCAAGATAGGATGTTTTAGGTGATCTTGACCTCTTAGTCGGCAGGGCTCTTGCCATGGGGGTTTGAACTTATGGCAATTTCTTGGTACTGCAGGGAAAACTGCCCTCTCTACTGCCAGCCCTGAACTATTACCAACAATTATTACTGAAGATGCTTAGTAAGGGGTATCGACTTTTAAACACAATGTGCTTTTTCTTTAAAGTGGAAATCACAATTCCAAGGCCAATTGTTTCTTCCTTTTCAGTTAGCTGGTTAAATTCAGTGTTAAGGTTGAGGTTTAGAGCATTAACTATGGATTTAATTTATCCATATCATCTCTTCCTTTCTTGAACATGAAAATATTAAAGAATAATATATCTGGAATTGGCAGATGTGGGTGTGAGTTCTAGTGCTGCCCCTTGCTAGCTCTACTCTAACCAAGCCATTTATGTTAGCCGAGTTTCAGTTTTCACATCTGTAAAATGACAGTGTAGGACTAAGGGACCTCTATTGTCCTTGTTACTTCGAAAACTATGACTTTGGGGGCAGCTAGTGGATAGAGAGCCAGGACTAGAGATGGTAGGGGCTTGGTTCAAAGTTGACCTCAGATACTTCCTAGCTGGGTGACTGAGCAAATCACTTAACTCCTTTTGCCTAGCCTTTACCACCCATCTGTCTTAGAATCAATATACAGTTTTGATTTTAAGATGGAAGGTAAGGGCTATAAAAAAATAAAATAGTGATTTTAGGATTTTAAATGAAGTAGAACAAGTCCATTAATTACAAGGATTAGTAACCTCTGACAACTGGATGGTGAGAATTTTGTTCAATTGAACAAAGTTAGTTAACAGAATTTATTTCAAATAATAGACATCACTGATTTTAAAAATGTAATATAACCAATGTATTTAACAGTAAAACTATTATTATTTTTAAACCCCTTCCTTTCTGCCTTAGTAGCAACTCTGAAACAGAAGGGAAAGAGTTGGGCGAACACAGGATGAGAGACTTGCCAGGGTCACATAGCTAAGATGTTTCCCAGGCCAGATTTGAACTCAAAAGCTCCTGACTCCAGGCCTGGTTCTCTATCTACTGTGCCACCTAGCTGCAACTCTAACATTAAAATTAGTTTAAAAAAGCATTGCAATATTTTCCTAGAATGATTCAGAAGACACTTTGGTATCTAATAAGGTACTCCAACTTTTATTGTGGTATGCTTTACAAGACATAGTTCTTGGAGTCTGAGGCAGCTAGACGGAGTAATAGAGTTAGACCTGAATTCAAATCTAGCTTCAGACTTTAGCTGTGTTTCCCTTGGCAAGTCACTTAACTCTATTTGCCTCCATTTTTTAGTGGTAAAATGAGATGGAGAATGAAATAGTAAGTCACTTTGTATCTTTGCCAGGAAAGTCCCAAATGGAGTCCCAAAGAGTTGGATATGATGATCTTCCCATTTTCTTCTGTCTTTCTTACTTGGTTCTTGAACTCCTTTTTGAGTTCCCCGAGAGCTTGTGACTGATTTTCATTTTGGGGGAAAGTTTGGATGTTTGCTTGTTTGTCACTCTCTGCTGTTGCTTCTCTAGTTTGCCCTTTTTCTCCAGGACAAAAAGCTTTGCTTTTTTGCTGCCTATTCCTTTTGTCACTGGTGGATTGTAGTTCTTGCATGTTGGGGGCGATTGCTTTCTTAGCTTCTGTCTCACAGGGTTTTGCCTTGGTAGTATCTTCACTTCCCAGTCAGCTGTCTGAGTGATGAGGGCAGGTAGTTCTTGGTGTAGGAAGCTTTTAAGTGTTTTGCCCGGAGGCTATTTTTCCAGTCCCCAGCCTTGTCTTTGCCCACTCTCCCCATTCTGCTGCCTGGGCTCTGGGCTCTTTCAGCCTTGGGTCCCAAGTCTCACTGCCAAGGCCTTGCACTGCCCTCAGGGGGAAGTCTGAGATGCCCTCAGCCAGCCCCCAAGAACTTAGAAATTGTCCCTGCCCTCACTTTAGGTGGTGTGGGGAAGGGGTGACCATCTTATGCTTTGATAAGTGTAACTTCATTCCCTTATAGCACAGAAATCCCCAAATACTGCCTACCTCCAAGGCTGCATCCAGTGGGAGAGTCCCTACTGGTCCGATTTTGATGTCTCTCTTTTTGAGACTCTGCAATGATCTATTGGAAGGAGATTCAGAAAGCTCCTCTTACTCCACTTTAGCTTTGCTCCTGGATATAATTGAAATGAGAGACCAACAACAACTTGGAGTCTGGAGACCTGGGTTTTAGTCCTGACTTTGTCTTGCTAGCTGTGTAATCTTGGGCAAATCATTTTCCTTCCTCTGGCTTTTAATGAAATGGACACTTTATGTTCCTATGTAGCCTGAAATTCTGTGATTCTATGCTTTAAAGATTTGCAGAAATGATAGTTATTAGTATTTTGGAAGAAAAATATGCCAGACAAGTTGTCTTCTTCCAAATGCTTGATAGTGGGGTGACATTGAAGTCATTTAAATGCTTTGCATCTCAGTTTCTTCACCTGTAAAATGAGAATAATGCCTATAGTACCTACCATGCAAAGATTGCCATGAGAATCTAAAGAAATAATGTAGGTAAAGTACTTTTGCAAACTTTCAAGTCTTAGATAAATGGAAGATATTATTATTATTGTTGTAGTTATTGTTATTATTAAAGTTGTTCCCTAAACAGAGAATGGTTGATAGAGTTAAGAAGATGTAGGTTCAAGTCACCTCCTCTAACACAATACTGTCAGTGTGGGACTGTGTGTGCAGGTCATTTAATCCCTTAATGCTTTAGGCAACTCTAAGCAACAAAGGAACTAATAACTTGCTTTGGTATAAGGAGCTTCCTTACCTGGGAGCTTTCTATACTAGTCAAATTACAGTTGCAGTGTCTATCCTTATCCTCTTCTCAATTGGTAGCGATCATACCCTGGAGAAATTTTTACCTTGAGCTGCTTTGATTCTGATCAATGACTCTCTTTCTGGTATCATTAAAAACAATTTTAAAAAATTTTATGTTTTATTTAAAAAATTTTTTATTTAATTAATTTAGAATAGTTTCCCATGGTCACATGATTCATGTTCTTTCCCTCCCTTCCTCCCATTCACCCACCCCAAGAGCCAACAAGCAGTTCCACTGTTGTACATGTATTATTGTTCAGAACCTATTTCCATATTATTCATGTTTGCAATAGAATGATCATTTAAAGTCAATATCCCCAATCATATCCCCATTGAACCATGAGATCAATCATATGTTTTTCTTCTGCATTTCTACTTCCACAGTTCTTTCTCTGGATGTGGATAGCATCTTTCCCATAAGTCCCTCAGAATTGTCCTCGATCATTACATTGCTGCTAGTAGAGAAGTCCATTACATTCTATTGTACCACAGTGTATCAGTCTCTGTGTACAATGTTTTCCTGGATCTGTTCCTTTCACTCTGCATCAGTTTCTGGTATCATTTTTTAAAGATGGACCCAAAGCCATATTTAACCTCATTGATTCCTGGACATTCTCTCTCTGTCTCTGTCTCTCTCTGTCTCTGTCTCTCTCTCTCTGTCTCTCTCTCTCTGTCTCTGTCTCTGTCTCTCTCTGTCTCTCTCTCTCTCTGTCTCTCTGTCTCTGTCTCTCTCTCTCTGTCTCTCTCTCTCTGTCTCTCTCTCTCTCTGTCTCTCTCTCTCTCTGTCTCTCTGTCTCTGTCTCTGTCTGTCTGTCTGTCTGTCTGTCTGTCTGTCTCTCTCTCTCTCTCTCTCTCTCTCTCTCCCTCCCTCTCTCCCTTCCCTCCCTCTCTGTCACTGTCTTTCTTTCTCCCTCCCTTCTCTGTCTGTCTATCTTCTTGATTGCTCCATGATCTCCTTCCTTTCCTCCATCCTTTTTTACCTTTTTCAGTTTCCCTCCATGGATGGACTTCCTCCATTAGAATGTAAGCATCTTGAGGAAATGACTGTCTTGTTTGCTTGCTCTTAGCACTGTGCCTGGCACATAGTAAGCACCTGCATTTTCCATCTATCTTTATTATTACTTATTCTTGTTATTTTAATTACTGCTGGTACAAAAACATCTCCCTGCTACCTGCTTTTGAGAGTGTTTAGTTCAGATTCATCATTTTCCTAAATCTGGGGAAACATTAAGTGGATCACAGGCATGGCTAGCGTAGCATCGCTGGGAGGGCTGTCCCTGCTGTGATGAGTTTGCAGTGGGGAGAAATGTGTTTAACTTCAGACCTTAATCAGCTACATTTTGTGTTTGCTTTGGAGCACAGAATAAAATTGTTCTGTCTTTCTGGCCATCTAAGCATTTTTCCCCCTTGCCATCTGGCTTCCTGGGGAGACAGTTAACTACTAAGCTCCCATGTTTGGTTATAGCAAATTTTGGATTTGGGGGAAAGGGTGCCAACTCTTGTCTTTTCTGGGCCAATAGCCTGGAAGCAATCTGGGAGAAAGGATTGGGTTCTGGCACCCACATAATACCCAATAACATGATTGAAATCATTCAGCCAGTACATAAAATCCTCTGTTTTTACACACTTACATTTTGAGAATTCTCACATTGCACCATTGATTACATTCATTATCATCGTTTTCTCTTCTTATTTTTTGGCATCATCCTGTATTTGAGCAAAGAACACTTGCCATCTATTTCCAGAAATGGCTTCGACAACTTCTTGGAAAGTCTTCCCACACATTTGATATCTGCCCATTATTTCCTGGTCAGCGAGGCTGACCTCAGCAACAGTTGGAGGGTATCAGGGTTTGGAATGTGCTGTTTGACTGGGCAAGGCACCAGGATGAAATCAGCTGAAGAGCCTAGAAACCTCTAGATAGAGCAAAGCCTGAATGCATTCTTCAGGCTGGACTACACAGAAACACCACTTTGTCAATATACTGGATTGGAAAGAATCTGAGCAAGCAAAAGTTTCTTTTTAGGTCCAATATCATAAAGCGGACAGTATGTCAATGGAGGCAGCTGCCCACAACTAAGAGTCTAACTAGAAATGAAGAGAAAACAAAATGGGATCATAGTTCTTCTCAAGGCTGATGCTGTCCATCGTTCTCTCTTATCTAGCTATTCCGTAGTCACCTTAGACTCCACAGGCACCATTTTCTTCCTTCTTTCCTAATCCTCCTAACTGCTAGTGATATCCCTCCCAAATTTCCTTGCATTTAACTCCTTTTTATATGTCGGTATTTATTCACTATATATTTTTACTTTCTTTCTTTCCTAAGCTCATTGCAAATGTCCTTGTGTCCCCAGAGCTAGTGTTTAGAATATGGTAAGCAACTAATAAAAATGGGCTGATTGATTGGTAGATACATTGACAGATGAACTCTATTGCCTATCACTGTCTGGCCAATAAATAGTCTTCATTCACTTGGCTTTACCTATATGGAAAGAACAAGTTCTTTTAAGTGATTGGCATGCCTATGGCCTCCAGTAGAGAAGATCAGAAGTGCTAAATTGACATTCTAAAGGTCTTTGGTATCTTGTGATATGTGAGAGTCATTGGCATGGGACCATTCAGCATGACTTGCCCACATCAAAGAAGGTGCTAAGATCTATAAGCAAGGCAGAATTGAAGGAGTTCAAAAGAAATGTGAGACTGGCAAATTTAGACATCTTTGTCCAAAATATTTACATGGGCTACTTTGTCTGCTCTATGGTAGAGCCTTCCAAGCTCTTATTGGTCTGAGCAGCCATAGTTGGACAAGCTGTACATTCATCTCAATATAGTGACGCCATTTTGGTCCTCTTCAGATATAAAGGACAACAAGCAGCCAAGCATATGTATGTGTATATGTATTTGTATATTTTGGCCCAGACTTGTGATTCATGGATATGGGGAATTCATAGTGAGGAAACTCCAAGGCTTTTTAGCATTTGTTTTGCAACTTCTAGTCTCATTGTTGCATGGGGCACAGAGAGTGTACGGGATTTGCTCAAGGACACAAAACCAGTTTGCAGGGACCGGATTTTGACTAGATCTTGACTGTGAGGTTGGTTCTATATCTACTACATCACAATGCTTGCCTGGTCTTGTGTATTGTTGTTATTCAGTCATTTTTAGTCATGTGTGATTCTTTGTGACCCCATTTGGAGTTTTCTTGGTAGAGATACTGGAGTGGTTTGTCATGTCCTTCTCCAGCTCATTTTACAGATGAGGAAACTGAGGCAAGCAAGGTTAAGAGATTTATTTTCACATAACTAGTATGTATCTGAGGCTGGATTTGAACTCTGACAGATGAGTATGACTCAAGGCTTGACACTATCCACTGTGCTACCTATCTGTTTGCACATAGTAGACATTTAACAAGTGTCTGTTGAATTGAAATTGTAGGGTTCACGGTTGGAGTTATTTCCCCCCAGAGCTCTTGGAAGTCCCATGTTTTAGTAGACAAAGCCTTTGCTGGTGGCTTTTTTCTTTGATTTTAAAAATAACTCACAATTGTATAGTGAAAGAATGAATAAGTAAAGCTTTTATTATGTGCATTCTATGTACCAGCCATTGTGCTAGTTTCAGGAGATAAGATATAAACAAAACGATGTTTTCTGCCCTCAAGGAGCTTCCACTTGATTCAGGGAGACAATACATGCACATGCATGTATGATATGTGGGATTTGGAGCTGCCCTTTCTGCTTCTGGATAATCACATGTACAAGTTCAGTCCTTGGGTACTTTGTGGTTAATGAAGTCCTTGTTCTGTTTCTGGCTCCTCATGTATGACTCAGAAAAAACTTTGGAAAAACAAAAACCATAGGAAACTCTGACCCTAGGAATATTTGGCAATTATAAGGTAAATGACCATTGTTTGGAAGAAGAAAAAGAGGAAGGGTGAATTAGACCATCCCCAAACTGGGAAAGGCTAATGCAGAATTTTCTTCTTCCCATGATTTTCAAAGCTGTCCTATTGTACCCCACATATTTCAATGGAAGAGTCAGGCTCATTATTGGAAAATTAAAAAAATAACAACACAAACTACCTCTATTGTTACCAGCAATAAAAAATATAGGAAGTACTTAAAGAAACAAACAAACTCATTACCAGCCACATTTTGTGGTTTAGTCATTTTTGAGCCATGTCTATCTAATCTTTTGTGACCCATTTTTGGGGTTTTCTTGGCAAAGATACTTGAGGGATTTGCCATTTCCTTTTTTAACTATATTTTCACAGATAAAGAAACTTAGGCAAACAAGGTTAAGTGACTTGTCCAGGATCACACAGCCAAGTAACAGTCTGAAGATGGATTTGAATTTAGATCTTCCTGTCTCCAAACCTAGCACTCTATCCACTGTGCCACCCAACTACCCCATATCACTTATCAAAGGCTATCTTGAAGGTTGGGTTGCTAGCCATTTTTCTCCCTATAAAATCTGGGGCTCATCTGAAAAGACACTGAGAGCTTTACACAATAACAGAGAATGGCAAATTTTATTTGTGATCATGATATCCTCAAAATGTTTTGCTACCATTTTGATTTTTCTCTCTAGGAAAGACAGTCACTAGGAAAATTTTAAGTCCTAAGGCCATAATATGTATAAAACAAAAAAGGAACAGAAGTGATAATAGGTGGCCTTTGAGGTCCATGATTTTGCCTCCTAGGTCTTCTGTTCTTGGCTGGGGAGCAATGATGGAAGGATTCCATGAAAAAGCCAATTTTTTTATAACCATTTATCAAAAGTGCAAGTCATCAGAAACAGACTGAAGAAAGGCGTGCCCAGGAAACAGAGATGCCCACCCTGCAGGCCAGGCCTTGTGAGCAAGGCTCTTAGATTTGGTGCTGTGTGGTCAGTGTTTTTCTTCAGGCATGTGAAAAGATTAAGCATCTTGAATGAGACAGCTGCTTAATAGAGGTGGTTTTTTGAAAAAAAAAATGAGCTAACAAGCTATCCAGGAATAAGGAATATTTGTAGGAAGTAAATTGTCACCAGATTTTTAATAGAAATGTTTAATTCAACTCTTGCCAGAGATTATTGAGTTTTTAACGTCCTGTGCATAGTCCTTTCTGATTTTAGTCAGGACTGGGCCCATGACTGGTTTTTGTGGAGGTGCTGCCTCTTTCCAATGTCACAGAAGTCACAAAAGGAATGCTTTGTGGGTTGTTTCCATTTCCTGCTCATCATAGCTTCTCTAAGGAGACAGAAGCAACAATTCTGCCTCAGGAAGGATGTTTATGCTTTTGATTACAAGGCTAAGTCGAGAAAGAGGATAAAGAGCTGATCTTTTATGACATGGAGATTTAAAGTCATCAATTGGTGGTCCTAAAGGAATTCAGAGAAAGTCCCAAAGGTGAACCAGTCTGTATCTCAGGAGGTTCAGAGACTGGTCTGAGCTACCTGGATCATAATACACTAAGGCCACATTGTAAACAATGAGCCTCAAGTATTGTGGAAAGAGCCCTGGGCTAGGACTCCCACCTCTAATACTTTTTTACTTGGGGTACCTTGGAAAGTCTTGCTGGGATTTAGTTTTCTTATTTGTAAAATGAAGGTATTAGACCCAATAGAATCTGAGATCTCTTCCATCCCTGGATGAATGATCCTATCTTCTTGTGACTGGCTATGATAGAAACTTTCTCACTTCTTACTGGATAAAACTGAATATATCCAGTGAAATGCTTCTTCCACAATGAAGTCACTCATAGCCTAGGGGATCTCTTCCACCAAAGGACTCTGGCTTCAGGCTCAAACAATTGGGAAGCTTAGATGCTAAAAGAAGCATGTCAGGTTTTTATTGTGCTCTTTGGCCCATTATACCTCAATCCTGGAGTTCTGGAGAAAATTTTTTCAACAGATCTTAGATATGGCTCATTTCAAGGGTCTATCTTACAAGTAAATAGAAGATCCTTTCTAGAAAGTTATTTAGTCAAAGATATCAGGTATAGGAAAGCTATTTTATTTCCTCCACTACTTTACATATATTATATTGTTTGATATTCACAGCACCCTGTGAAGAAATGCCATTATAATCTTTATTTTGGGGATGAGAAAACTAAGGACCAGTGGGATTGTCTTGCTCAGAGTTAGAGAAATTAATAAGTGACTGAGGCAGGATCTGAGTCTTTCCAAATCCTTGTGAGCTCTTAATCCAAGGGTATGTTGGCAAATATTAACAACTCCATGGGTATATATGGGTGGGTGGATATGGATGTATATATATATGCATCTCTTTCTCTATACACACACTTTTACATTTAATCTGCATTATTGGCACTTTCTTAAGTCTAGGCAATCAATAGAACACCAAATACAGCTCTAATTTGTAGTCATGAACAAATGCTCATGCTGAAAACTTAAGCAAGGAGTTCTCAGGAGCTAGTTTGACATGAATCCTGGTTTCCAACACACTCATGATCCTATCAAAGAGTAATATTATTCAGCCTTTAGAAGGCTACTGTGACTCTTTCCATTAATCTTTTGCTTATTTGCAATTTTAGTACTTCTGAATCATGTTTTTCTGTAAACCAAGGACATCAGGGGAAGTACAGTAGGGAAGAAATGGACTTTTAGCCATTGTAGATGGTGTGAGGTCATTGAATGCAAAACACTCTTCACTTTCACTCATCCTACAAATCTAGTAAGCTCAAAAAAAAAAATCTCACTTGGACACATGAGGATGGCACAAACATCCTGTATAAAGTTTCACTTACATGCACACATTAATCTTACCCACATGATCCTGTAGTTCCAGATGCCTGAAATCATCTTTCAAGGTGAGACGACAGGCAAAGATGTATCCTGTAAAGGAGAAGGCACCCCGGACCTGTGACAAACTTCAAGCAATACCAAAGGATGGAAGACACATGGACAACTGGAAAGGACTTTGAATCAAAGACATTATGGGGAATGAACTTCAGGAAAATGGGTCACATAAGATTAATTGCTGATCACATTAACTTCACATATAGGGAAGTACATTCACATGCACATTGGAATAAATATGTATCCACCATGACATATTTAGAACATAGACAAATTTTATACTGTGCCGTAAATAAGGACAACCCATGAATTGTATATCTGTAAATAAATCTCTACTACCAGAGGATATATATGTATATATGTATTTAAATAACATGTGACATATGTAAATGTGTACAAATAACAGACATGTGTATATATAACATAATAATGATCTAATCCACTAATATAGATAGAAAGGAGAGAGTTAAAATACTAACCATTAATAGACAGGGACAGAATAGTTTAGGGTGGAAAAGGGAATATTGTAACTAGAGAGGTAACATAGGGATGGAATAAATCAGATTTCATTAGATAGAAGTTAATATATATATACATATATATATATACCTATAAATGTTATGAATTGTTACATTGGAATTAGCATTACATAAGGCATAGGATAGTTCAATTTTACTTAAGATTTAAATTTTATATTGATTGCAATAGGAATGACTTTTGTATTAAGAAATTGTGATATTGTAAAAATTTTGTTGGCACATAATCCTAACTCTCTTCCCACAACTCAGTCTTAACATAAGATAGGAACTTAGATCAGCAAATAGACAGATTAAAATAAGATTTATTATTTTGGGAGGGGGGAGGTTAGATGGGAACAATACATAACATAGATAGGTTAGAATAGACATAGAAGGTAAGTAACTGGTGTGGGCCAGTGTGGCACCATGTGAACAATAGGAAATGGAGGATTTGTGACAGAGGTTGGCACTAAAGAAAAAGTGCCAGACTGAAAAGTATGTGAAATTGATCACCTTGATGGGGGAGGGGCCCCAGGAGGGGAATCCTGAGGAGAGGAGACTGGCTGGGAGAACAGTGAGGGGCTCTCGGTCCTGAGAAGCCGAAGAGAGGTGGGAAAAAGACTTTATCCTGAGGGTTACCCACTTTTCCTGCTGGTGACGGGAAATCTTTCCCCCCAACACTTCCCAATTGAAGGGACTTTCTGAAGAGAAACCTGAGCAGACTTTATCTCAGCTCCTGTTGCCCAGGGGTGGGTCAACCTGACTTTGTCTCGGGGGGCTCAGGCTGCCAAGGCCCAAGTTCCCCCCAAACTCGAGGAGGGAGGAAAAGGGTTTAGATAGAGACAGGGACCCCCTTTTCCCATAATCCTTTTCCCATTCTTCCCCGCCCATTATTCCTTTTGTATTACCTGATTGACTTAACATTAAAAGTTATCTGTTCCCCAAGCTGAGTACGAGTAAAAGGATCAAGGGGAGATCTTTTGGTCTCCAGTAGTGAAGGGGGACAAGAGGGACAAGAATGAATTGGGGAGAGCAGCTTTAGCTAAGGAGGGAAGGCAGAAGGGGGAAAATCTTCAAACCCCCTCTCCTCTTTCTGAGCTAACCCATTACATCTGCTGTCTACCCTGAACTCCACTTTGAGAAGGGGGTTCTCCTCTCTTTCCCCCTCTCCATACCAAAAGTCCAAACTTCTCTCAGGGCACAAACTTCCCTCTTTTATCTTTTTTTAATACAGGGAGCATCATATTATCAGATTTTCTCTCCTTTATCATAATTTTAAATTTAGTCATTTCAATCATGTTCAGACTCTTCAAAAATCCATTTGGGGTCTTCTCAGCAAAGATATAAGTGGCTTATCATTTACTTCTCCAGCTCATATTACAGATGAAGAAACTGAAGAAAAGAGGTTAAATGAATTGCGTGGGGTCACATAATACTATTAATATCTGAGATAAGATTTGAATCCTGGAAGATGAACCTTCCTGATTCCAGGTCCAGCCCTCTATCCATTGCACCTCTTAGCTGCCCTTGCACATGGCAAGTGCTCCAAAAATGTTGATTGATCAAAGCTTTTCAAATGAAGTCTAGTTGGTTTTCAGAGGTTGCTCATATCTGACAAGCGATAGGAAGAAGACAAGCACAATTCCAGTTCCACAGATTTGATGGAACTGGGCTTTTATACTGTCCCCTTCTGGTGGGTTAAATGACCTAGTCCCTAGTTAAATGATGTGACCACTGGTTGGTCCCTATGTGTTCTTTACCTGAGTGCTGTGTCAATGATTGGTGACTGAATTGGGTAGAGCTGCCTGTCTGTGGGCTAAAAAGAATAAAACAAGATGAATTCTTTTGAAAAGGATTATTGGTTGAGACATAGCTCTTTCTTGGACTTCCAGAAGGCTTCTGCATGTCAAGCCATGGGATCAGATTAAGGAGGGAAATGAAGTCTTTTTGGTGTGCTGACAATGTGGACTATACTCAAGACTTCCATTTTATAGTATTTGTTCTGCATCCTTCCATTGTATGGTTATGGTGTTGTTGTTTAGTTGTTTGGGCACATCTGACTCTGTAACACCATTTGGAGTTTTATTGGCAAAGATACTGAAGTGGTTTGCCATTTCCTTCTTTGGCTCACTTCATAGATGAGGAAACTGAAGCAAACAGGGCTAAGTGACTTGCCCAGAGTCTGAGTGTCTGAGACCTGATTACTGAGACCTGATTTGCTTCCAAGTCCAGTATTTTATCCACTGAACCACCTAGCTGCCCAGGATCTTTTAGAGAAGAAATTCTTAATCTTGGGTACATGGATATGTGTTAGGGAGTTTGTGAATTTTTTTTTTAGAAAATTTTTGATGGCTATATTTTGGCATAATTGATTTCCTATGTAATACTATGTGTTGTGTGCTTTTATTAAAAAAAACCAAAAACAACCCTAATTTCCTGTCCTAGTAATAACTATAGGGCAAAAAGGCAAGGGCTAGGCAAACAAGGTTAAGGGCCACACAGCTAGGAAGTGTCTGAGATCAAATTTGAACCCAGGTCCTTCTTAAAAAGCTTTTTTAAAAAACCTTACCTTTAAAACTCTCAATACTGTGTATTGGTTCCAAGGCAGAAGAGTGGTAAGGGCTAGGCAATGGGGGTCAAGTGACTCACTCAAAGTCATACAGCCAGGAAGTATCAGAGGCCAGATTTGAACCCAGGACCTCCTGCTCTGGTTCTGGCTCTCAATCCACTGAGCCACCCAGCTGCCTCCTGAACCCATGTCCTCTTGACTCCAGACCTGGATTCGTATCACCTTGATATTTTGCATTTTATGCACTAAAAACATTATTCTGAGAAGAAGCCTTTTTCTTCTCTGTTTTCTGATTTATAATGCATTTATTTTGCATGTACATAGTTGTTTAAATGCTGTCATTCCTATTAGAAAGTAAGTTCCTTGAAGAATGAGACTGCTTTGCCTTCTTGAATTACCAGTACTTAGCACAGTGCCTAGCACCTAGTAATTAAAGACTTAATAAATGCTTGTTGCCTTATTTACATCACTATTAAAAACTCTGTCCAGCGTCATAAGTAAAACTCCCTATTTAAGAGCTATATCCTATGCTTCAAGTAGTCTATCTATGTTCTCTTTTCTCTCCCCACACAGGTGAGTCTTTTTTTTTTTACTTTATAAAACCCTCCCCACTTCCAGAAGATTTCAGGTGCCTCCCAAAATGAGAGATGGTGTAGAACTGGACAACAAAGGATAAAAACCGAAAAAGAGAACTGAGGGAACAGATGTTACTGGGCACCTGGGATGAGCTAATTACCACAGTTGGGCAATGGATTTGGCTGTGAGTTTCCTGGCAGCTACATTGGTCTGCATACTTTTCATTGCTTGACAAAAGAAACCAGACAACCTCAGCTGCAGGAATAGACTTTTTTCCTCTAAAATTAAACTCAAGGAAAGAAATATGTGGATCCCAATATAAAAATATCGGGATCATAATGGGCGGCAGTTTTCCAAAAGACACAGAAACACTCTTTTAACTGAGAGTTTTTTACTCATAATTTATAAACACTGAGGGCATAACAGTAAACCATAACTCAGATATGAACTAGGGGCCAAAGTGGAGGCTATAAATAATGGGCCGAAGAGAAGAAGGTGAAATGTAATATTTTAGAATGTAATGTCTTATCCTTAAATTCAAGCAATCAACTTCCTGGGTAGAAGAAAATGGTAGAAGCATAGCTAGGCAACAGTTTACTTCAGAAAGGATCTAAGGTTTTCAGTGGACTGTGAACTTAATGTTTCTCTCAGAATCAAAGAACTTCAGGGGTAGCAAGGATATCAGGGTCTTTCTAGTACAACATGAAAGAAATCCTCATTAAACTGTACCTCACAAGTGGTCATCCAGACTCATTTTGAAGAGGGGCAAGTGGGCACCTCTGTAGGCAGCTCATTCGACTTTTGTGAGGTTCTAACATCAGGGAAGTTTTTCTTGATAACAAATTTTAATTGGCCTCTTTGAATCTTCTATTCATTGTTTCTGGTTCTATCTATCCAGCCAAACAAAACAAACAAACAATTAAATAGGGCTTACTGTGTATCAGGCACTTCATAATTATTATCTCATTTGATCCTCACAACACCCCTGGGAGATAGATGTTATTATTATCTCTGTTTTATAGACAAGGAAACTGAGGCAAACAGAGGTTAAGTGATTTGCCCAGGGTCACATAGCTAGTAAGTATCTAAGCTCATATTTGAACTCAAGTCTTCCTGACTCCAGGTCCACTTTTCTATTATTCACTGTACCACCCAATTGTCCAAATAGAACAAATCTAACCCCTCCTCCCTATAACATTTCTTCATATGCTCAAATAATAGTTATCATGTACCCCTGAATTTTTCTAGGTTAAACATCTTTAGTTCCTTCAACTAATTCTCTCATGACATGAATTCAAAACCCTTCACTTTCCTGGTTGCCCTTATTTGAATGTTTTTCAGCTTATCAATATCCTTAAGCTGCATCCCAAACTCAACACAGTTTCTTGGATGAAATCTGATAACAGGGTACCATGAAATTATCGTGTCACTTATCTGAGAAGCTATGCCTTTTCTAATGCAGTTCAAGATCCCATGAATATTTTTGTCATATCGATTTTTAAGATCACAATGACCCAGATATTTTTCAGAACATCTTCTACTTCTCATGTTTCCTCTAGCTTATGCTTGCAATGTTGAGTATTTGCACCCAACTGCAAGAGTTTACGTTTGTCCTATTGAATTTCATCTTAGTAGTTTCAGCCCAGTGAACTATCAGCCCTTTTTCAAGATCCTTTTTGATTCTTTCATCCAGTGGATTAGCTTCCCCTTCCCCACTGTGTGACCTGAAGATTTGTAGAAGATGCCCTTTATGCTCTTATCCAAGTCACTGATATCAATGTTAAATAGCTCAAGGACAAGTACAGATTCCTGAGGTGCTCTACTAGAGACCTCCTGCTTAATTGATGCTCTACTTTGAACAACTCTTTCAATACAGTCATCCAACCAGTGTTGAATCCATTTAACAGTCTTGTCATCAAGCTACTAGTCAGAGGCACAACTTTTAATGGCTGTAATGATTCTGGTGCCAGCTTCTTCTTAGGTTAGGTTTCATTTTGGGCTAAAATGAGGCACTCAAAAATCATTGACCATTTCCCAAGAGGTTTACTTCTCCCTAACAAGACAATAATATGCAGTAGAGATAATATTGTACTTTGTTTCTTTGGACATGTCTCTCTTCTTCTCCATCTTCTCAGCGGGTCTCTAGGTCAGTCATTAAGTGACAATTTCCATGATCTTAGGTTCACATCAAGTCTGAGAGGTTCAGACTCTAAAGGCTGAGATTTTAGTTAAACTAAATTATTGGGAAGCTGGGGCCAATCAGGCAGGTCCCAGAGGTATCCTACCCCATGTTGAATGAGGGAGTAGGGAAAGAAGATAAGAAGCTATGTCAAGAAAGCCGAAACCAATCAGGCCCCAGGGACAGTTTTGTCTTCTTTTATGTAAATCCACTCATGTTGTGAGTGGAAGGGAAGAAGTTGAATCAAGGAAACACTAGTCCCATCACACTACCATTTCTTAGGTAGGTATCAGCAGTTTACCTTTAGAATGGGACAGTTATTTACTCACCTTGGTTAGGTGAGGAGAAAAAGAGCTAGAGTCCTTGAGGAAGCAGGAGTTATTCTGGAAAAATAATTTAGAATTATCAACAAATCTAATCTCTAACCTAATATAAACCAAATTAAATCAACAAACACTTGTTAAGCCTCTACTCTGTGCAAAGTATTATCCTAGGTGCAGAGGAAGATACCACATTTAGATAAACTGGCAGGACAGTAGAGATCTCCCTTCAAGTTGACATCTAATCATTTTAACACCCATTACATATTTTCCTACTTTGTTTAAAATGAAATATATATATATATGTATATATATATACATACATAAATATACATTATGACATTCCGCTTGTCTGCTAGCCAGAGGCAGTGAGGGGGCACAGTGGATATAGTGTTGGATGTGCAGTTAGGAAGACCTGAATTCAAATCTTGACTTAGACTCTCATTAGTTGGTTATATCTCGATAAGTTTCTTAACCTTTTGCTGCCCCAGTTTTCTCACTTGCAAAGTAGGAATACCAACTGTACTGACTTTCCACGGTTGTTGTGAGGATAAAATGAAATAATATTGATAAGGCTCTTTATAAACCTTAAAGTGCTATGTTAGTTGTTTCCAGTCCAGTGACTGTGTTAGAGAGAGAGAGAGAGAGAGAGAGAGAGAGAGAGAGAGAGAGAGAGAGAGAGAGAGTAAAAGGGAAAGGGAGAGGGAGAGGGGGAGAGAAATATAGATAGTTTGGCATGATTTATCCTTACTGAGTCCATATTGACTCCCAGCCCTATGGCTAGGCTGCACCCAAGGCAAAAATATAAAGTTGGGCCCTGAATACTAATGGCATACTGTACTTGGGATAATAATTTATCTTTTCCAGATATATAAAACACTCACACATGATGCACGTGTACACATGTATAGATGTACATTTATGTAAACACACAACATACATGTATAGATAATTGACACACACTGGTATATATGTACACAAATATACATACATGTAGGTATATAGTTATATCATTTAGCTTTACATAATTGAGTCAAGTTATGACTGCTGGTCTAGATGGAACATGACTTTTTTCAAGGGATTCACAAACCAGTACACACATGCATGTACATACATACATATAATTTTGCTGGGTCTTGAAAGAATTCTTGCTAGCCAGTTTCCAGAATTCACATTTTCCTCTTTTTGAAAATTGAGGTCATTTCCCTGCTTGTAGTGTCTTGGAATTGCTGCAGGCCATTAGCTCAGAGCCCTTCATCCAGAGAGGAGATGGGGCATGC
The DNA here is from genome assembly GCF_027887165.1 of Monodelphis domestica. Lineage (NCBI taxonomy): Eukaryota > Metazoa > Chordata > Mammalia > Didelphimorphia > Didelphidae > Monodelphis > Monodelphis domestica. Next base: position 54,153,031 of record NC_077231.1, on the reverse strand, counting down.
ATGTAGAGAAGAAACCTAAAATGACTCATGAATATCCAGGAGGCTGGACCTTGATTCCAAAGGTATTCTATCAACTCTTAGCATATATGACCTATTTGTGATTGGAGTATTCAAAGAGAGCTCTAGTTTGCTTCCTCTAGACTGGAGCTTCTCATGCCTTTTGTCTAACTCAGTATAAAACCACATTATCTTTAGAATTGGTTTAGACTCACTTGGCCATCAAGAAATGTTACAATATTCTAAGTACTGGGCTAGCCACTGGGGATGTGAGACAAAAATAGAATAATCCTTTTGCAGTTGTGAAATTTCTAAAAGAGTAAATGCAAGATTTTGGGTTTTTTTTGTGGCAATAACAACTGGAAAGGAAAACCAAGGATAGTCTTATGTAGGAGGTGGCATTTGAGTTAAAATACAAATTCCAAGAGAGGTGAGGAAGGAGTACTTTCTAGGACTGGAGAGCTGAGAGATTCAATGTTGTAAATGAGGAAGAGCAAGAAGAGCAATTTAAGTAGACCATAGTATGTATGGAAGGGAAGTAATATATTACAAATCTGGAAGTACAGACTGGGGCTAGGTCATGAAGTGCTTAAACTGCCAATCGGATGAATTTGTATTTGATCCCAGGGATAATAGTGAGCTATGGGCACTTAATGCATTTCAGCTGAGAACTGAGCTGTTTATGGATAGACATTGACTTCTTATAGACCTGTATTATCAACATAAGGCCATACATACCTGGAAAGAAATTAATGCCAGGCTTTTTTTTTGCCTGCTTGCTTAGGAGTGTGAAGGCTAAACCCAGTGTTGAGAATAGTTTATTTTAGATCTAATTACTGACTCTGTTCTTAATACATATTTACTACATCAATTGGCTGTTTAAATTATGATTAGAATGAAGATGTATAAATGAGTCAAGAGGAAGATCTAGAAAAGAAATGATGAGGCAGAGCGCACCGGTAGAAGTTGATCCAGAGATGGAATGTATCACATGCTTTTATTAGATAGAAAAAATACTAGTGGTGGGCTTATGTGATAGTACTAGGCAAGGTATTGTATTGATTGACAGCCCCTCTCCATGGTTCTGAATGCAACATGTCTTCAGTATTTTTCAACACACCACAGCTAACTTTAAATATGAAAAGGGTACAGATTGGCTTTGATTAGATCAAACTATGTAAAGGTTTCACATCTTAATTGTTGGTATGGAATGGGTAGAATTCTGGCCCACAGGTCAAAGGAAAGGTATTCATTCTGGGCTTTACCATGAGTCAATTGGATATACTTCAAAAAGGTGGTCCCAGTTGTTATGCTTTTGTTTAAATATAATGTAAGGGCAGCAGCTGGCTGGCTCAGTGGATTGAGAGCTAGGCCTGGAGATGGGTTCAAATCTGACCTCAAACACTTCCCAGCTGGGTGACCCTGGGCAAGTCACTTAACCCTCATTGCCTAGCCCTTACTGCTCTTCTGCTTTGGAACCAATACATATCTATTCTAAGATGGAAGGTTTTTAAAATAATAATGTAAGCTCCTTGAGGACTTTTTGTCTTATTATCCACAGAATCTAGCACAATGCCATGCATGCATCATGTATTGAATAGTTATCAAATGACTGCTTATTTAGTTCTTCCTCTTCTTAGAGATTTTGAAAGGATGAGAAACAGATTTAGGCTTGATATGGATAAAAATGTCCTAATAATTACTACTATCCAAAAACTGAGCAAAAGTGGTAATTTCTCTTGCATTTGTTCAGTCATTCAGCCACGTCTGACTCTTCATGACCCTGTGGACTGTAACATCTCAGGCCTTCTTCTAACCTGAGGGTCTCATCTTCTGATGTCATATCTTTTAGCATTTTAATTCTGTCCATAGAGTTTTCTTGGCAAAGATCCTGGAGTGGTTTGCTATTTCCTTCTCTGGTGGATCTCCTGCATGGCCTGCTCTTGTGACCTGCATGGCATAGCTCATAGTTTCATTGAGTTATACAATCCCTCTGCCACAACAAGGCAACGATCCAGGAGGGATTCCTTTGCACTAGATACCTTCAATTAAAAACTGGATAATAGTTTTCTGGGGATGTCATAGATGAAATTCCTGATTAGATCGATATCAAATGGACTAGATAGCCTTTGGAGTCTAGTCCAAGTTTGACATTTTGTGAAATAATACCTCAGCATCAGGATAGTGCTATGGGATTATGGCTTTTCATATTAATTTTGTTATTATGAAAGTGGGTGGAAGAGACAGCCAAAATCTTAAGAATAACTGAAGCTCAGATGTTATAAGTTTGTGCTTGTATGATGCTTGACCTTGTTTTGAGGTTTAAGTTGACTATTAACATATCCTGAATGGTATATTTATTTTCCATGAAAAAGAATACCTACTCTCTTTTGATCTTGCTAAATGAATGAAGGCTTCAGAGTTTCCCCCAGTTCATATTAGCTACAATTAAATTTTTTTCAAGAGAAATGAATGGATACTTTAAAATTCATGTTCTTTTTGTTACCATGTGTAACAAATGTGGCAGGCGTCAGGAGATCTAGGGTATAATCGGGATCCTGCCAAATGTGTGACTTTGGGCAAGTCGTTACTTTCTTGGATCTCTTTTCCTTACCTGGATGGGACTAAATAAAGACTTAAGATTTCTATGATGCTAAGTTGAACAGAGCTGCTGATGTGTATTGGGTAGGGAAGCAATTATGTCAATAAGGGAATTAAAAGAAAGTACTGTATGACTAAATAAAGGAATGATGCAATTCACATTCCTCTTTTTTCTTCCAACATACTCCCAGTTAGTATTCATAAGATCATAGGATTTAGAATGATATAGATCTCATAATTCATCTAATCCAACATCTTCATCCTCACAATATCCATCAGTGTCCTGTGGCTAGGCAGAAAGAGTATTTATTAAGCCTGGAGTCAGGAAGACCTGAGTTCAAATACAGCCTCAGACACTTACTGACTGAGTGACTATGAACAAATCACTTAAACTCTGCCTCAGTTCCTTCATCTGTAAAATGAAGACGATAATAGCATCTACCTTGCAGGGTTTTTGTGAGGACCAAATATGATAATATTTGTAAAGTGCTTAGAACAGTACCTGGCACAAAATAGGCACTATGTAAATGCTTATTCCTTCCATCCTTTCTTGATAAAGAAATGATGGACTCAGATTAGAGATTGAGTACTTCCATGAATAGCCTATTCTGATACATCATTGTGGAGTGGAAATGATTCAGGGCCCGTGAAGTTTATGCCAGTTGGTTTCAGTCTCTTGAAGGTTCTACCAAGTTGGAATACAGGACCTAAAAATTCCATTCATTCATTCATTTACTTATTTATTCACTTACAATGGGCTGTATTCTGTATTCCAAGGGTCAAATTAGCAAAATGACAAAAGGATCATGATTAAAGAGTGGTCATCTGTTGATGAATATTTGTGACCAAAATAATTCATGATACAGTCTCCCAAGGTATTGAGAGGGTTACATTTATATAATAATAATAGCTTATATTTATATAACACTATGTGCCAAGCATTGTGCTAAACACTCTACAATTATTCTCTCATTTGAGCTGCACAGCAATTGTGGGAGGCAGGTATTATTGGTATCCTCATTTTAAAGATAAGTATACTGAAGCAAATAGAGATTTAAGTGAATTGTACAGGGTAACACAAGTTGCATGTATCTGAGACCATATTTGAACTCAGGTCTTCTTTACTCTAGACCCGATGTTCTCTCTATTCTGCTTCTGGGAGCTCTGATACCAATGCAATCATGAATCTTTGGAAGTACTGAAATTTCTGGCAATTGTTCCTTTTCTTCTTAGGACACTATTTTGTCATTCACTGAACTGATTTTTTCAAGGCACTGAGGAATTTATGTCTGAAAGTACAATATTTGATTCATCACTCAGGAATCCCATTATTGATAAGTACAGATTTATCTTAGTTAAATCACTTTATTGGTATGTTAATGAGACTACTGAAGTGTTGAAGAGACTACTGAAAATCCTGGGCTTATATGGGCAAGTCACTTAGTATCTTAATGCACTAGACAACTTTCCAAGACTCTAAGTAAGAAGATGCCAAATTGAAATATCATCTCATCATATGATAGTTCCAAGTACCAATTAAATCATAGGTCTGGTGCCAGTCAATTGATATTTTAACTCTCTCTCTCTCTCTCTCTCTCTCTCTCTCTCTCTCTCTCTCTCTCTCTCTCTCTCTCTCTCTCTCTCTCTCTCTCTCTCTCTCTCTCTTTCTCTCTCTCTCTCTCTCTCTCTCTCTCTCTCTCTCTCTCTCTTATTGGGTCCCAATTGGGACCCCTCCCGCATTGAGGTGATCAGTTTCACACACTCTTCAGCCTGGCACTTTTTCTTTAGTGCCACCCTCTGTCACTCCTCTCTCCTTCCTCCCTCTGTCTCCCTTACCCCTCTCTTCCTTTCCTCCTCTTCCTATCTCTTTTTCTCCTTGCTTTCTCTCTTCCTCCTTCCTTCTCTCTTCTGCTATTTCTTTTTCTCTTGCCCTTCCTCCCTTCATTCCTTTCTCTTCCTATCCTCTTCTTCTTTATCCCTACCCTCTTTATCTTTTCTTCTTTGTCCTCCCCATGTTTCTTCCATGCACCCATATCTCTCCTTCTCCTTTATCCCTCACCCTCTCCTTGTCTTCTCTATCACCCTCTCTCCTCTTTCATCTTCCAGTCGTTGTTCTGTCTCTCCTTTCTCTCATTCTTTTTTTCTTCCCTTTTCCATCTCCTTACTTGCAGCTCTGGCTCCACTGGTTTTTGGAAAACTCCTACTATGAAAAATCTTCATCAATTTATGCCATAAATCAATCAACTTTCCTGTAGCTTACCACTTTTCTGCCTTGGAACCAATTCAAAGTATTGATTCCAAGATGGAAGGTAAAGATTTTAAATATATATATATAATAAAAAATAATATAAAAGGTACCTGTTTGTGAGGGGTTTCAGCTGTCAAATTGAGGCTTTTATATTTGATTTATATTTTATTTTATATTTAGTCACATGACCATGTGTGTGCCCATTTAAATATATCTCAGAGTCAAAACTTGAACCTCAGTTTTCATGATTTCAAGGCAAGAACTCTATCCACTTCCCCATGCTATCTTTCATATTTCAACATAAGAAGACCCATATTTTTTTGGCAGGGTGGCAGCTTTTGAGAGCAGGAGAAGCATTCATTCTCCAATTATAAAGGTGTAAAGACCACAAAACGTAGAGACCTAGAACATGAGTTTAAATCCCTACTTTCCAACATAATGCCTATGTGACCGTCAGAAAGTCTCAAGTTCTTTGGGCTGCAGTTTTGTAATCTGTACAGTGAATCACCATGGATTCAGGGCCTTACAAGATTCTTTTCAGATCTCTCCCCACCCCCTTATGAAGGGGTTCAGTATGATATTAACATATAAACATCTGCGGGCTCACGTCATGGATATGCATTTTGCAATCTTTTAAATCACAATTCCCTTTATGTTAGTTCATATTTCTGAAGTCTTTTATTATTTCTGTCTCCTGTTTCCTGGTCATATGAATTTTAGACAGTGATCCCTTTCTGAGAATAATGACCTCATTCTCCTCCCCTTCTCCCTGTGGAAAAATCACTTAGCTATTTAAGTGAATGAGAATCCAACTGAAAGCCAAGTCATTCATCTGAGCAGGGCAAACCATTTAACGAGGGCGGGTGGGCAGTTTACTGTTGCCAGCATTTCAGATGTGATTTCTTTCTTTACTCAGTTTGAGTTTATTAGAAGGAACATAAAATAAATATTGCTCCCACAAGTCCCCTGTCCCCCTGCAAAGCCCCAAAGCATAAAATAATAAACTTCATCATGCAGTACAAGTGTGTAAATATTTGGTTGATCTCAAGGTTATGGGATAGGCTTCTAACTATCAGACAGTATTTCAGCTGGGATCTGAGGAATCTCAAGGGGCATCCTGTTGAGGAGACCTTATGTGTTCCTTGTTTCAAATATGGCCACTATGGGGCTCTGGGGAGAAGGGAACGCTTTTGCTAGAAGAAATGTGACCAGTTTCTTTTGCTTCTCTCTTGATGACAATACCTGTCTTAGGAGAGTGTAGGAGGCAAGACCCTAACACTAGGTACTATACATGGGAGGAGGTATGGGAGACTAGATGGCTGTCCAAAGACATCTATATGTTCTCAGAAACCCATAAGGAGCTCTTTTGGTATTAGGGATGCTTGAAAGGCATCTTTCTATATTGGACGGAGTGCTGGATCTGGCTCCTTAACCTGCCTCTGATACCAATAATACTGCTCCAGTGAATGAACATTGATGGCTGGCTTCCTTCTCCCTCTGGTGATTAGACTAGATTGTTTCCTTTTGCCTTGAACTCCACTTTCCTAACGCCTATTCCCTGGATGTTCCAAGTTAGACTTTATTAATTTCCCTGCATGATTTGATATGCATTGATAAAAAAACTCTACATTTTAGTACAATTGATCAGTCTGTCTCTTTTTTGAAATACAACAAATCACAGAGCAGTTGAAATAACCTGGGACACTATTTCCCAAAGTATGAGCCCCCAGTTTCTTACTCTGACCGAACATTCTAGAAGTTTTAAAATAAATTTTTTATTGATAGTTTCTCTTTTTTTATCACCTATATTTCCCCTTTGGAATTCTCCTTCTGTTTCCCAGAGAACTATCATGTGGAATAAAAAAATGTAGCAAAAAAGAAAAAGAAGCTTTAAAAAATCAGCAAAATGGATTAGTGAATTAAAAAACATGACAATCTAGGACATTAAAAAATTTAAGACTGGAAGGCACCTTAAGGATGATCTAGTTCAATAATGCCCCCATTTTATAGCTGAAGATTGAGTAATTGGTTTGGGGCAATGAGACAGCCTGACAGACTGAATCTAGGTCCCACAGAGGAAGGATAACAGATGAACTTTGAGACTCCACTGTGTATATTCTTCCTTCTCACGGGATCATAGGTTTATAGCTAAAAGATCTTAAAATGTCATTCAATCCAATTTTACAGATGAGGGGCTAAAGCCCAGAAAACTTGACTTGTCTGAGGACACATATGTAATATCTGGCAGAGCCACAATTTGAATCCAGGTCCTCTGATTCCATCCAGATTTTTTTCTGATGTGCTATGCTGAATCTCTTAAAGATCACATGCAAAGGATAGGGAAACCTTAGAGCTACTCTTGATTGAGAGCTGTTTGGGGCTGGTCAGGAACCAGTTTTCATCCCTGCAAACTCCTCTCAATCTTACTGCTTCCAACAAGTTTCTATTCTCTTTCTACTGTCTAAAAATAGTCAGAGACCAGTGAGACACCTCCCAAAGGATCTTTGCTTATCCCAGAAACAGGGCTGAGACAAAGCTTTCAGGACTGATACTCTCATGTGCAGGCTCACCGACTCACACATCTGAAAAGTGAGGGAATGAAATTTCTCAGTTCACATGGGCTTGCCAGTGCTCAAATAGTTCTAGAGAACAGCATTTGCCTTAATATATCCACACAAATAGTCAGAACAGATGAATCATTCCAGGTCTTGTTCATTGCTTAAACTAAACTAACTACAGATTCAAATTTTATAGGTTTTATTGGTTTGTGTCTATTTGTATACATGCATTCATACACTTATACATATATAATACATACACATAGACTATATATACATACATATATGCACTCTACATACACACACATATGGAGAGGATTAGCTTATAGTGCGCTGTCTCAGTTGCATTCCTAGATCTGCCAATTACCCCATCTTGTGTTCACTTGATTGCTTTTCTAGGTTGCCACTCTAGCCAGTTGGCACATCCCTCTGCAAGATAACCTAGCATGGGGAGGGGTGGCTTTCGCCAACCATGATGGACCTTCTCCTTAGTTGGATTGCTCATCGAGGTCTAGAAGTGAGCATCTTAGTTCAACAATATGTGACTAGATCAGGCACTCATGCTGGGGAAGGAGAATAGTTAATGCCAAAGATGCCTCAGAAGAGTTGAATGCTGATGTCTCATGAATGGAAGATAACAGACATAAACGATGACCAACGTTATGGATGCTTTTTCAGGAGCTTGAGCCTTAAGCATGAATTTTGTTCGACAGAGTCAAATGCTTTTAGAAAATCAACAAATAATGAGTTTTTGTATTCTCTCTCGGTACTTCCCAATCAGTTGGGTAACTATAAAGATATGGGTTGCTACTGAAAATCACCAACAAAATCTTACCTATCCCTGGGGTTTTTATTTCATGAGGGAGGCTACACTTAATGAGGGCATGCATCACTCTCACTGATGAGCGATCACTGATTTTATCGAAACTTGAAATCAGACATATGGACCAACAGATGCTGTTGTATTCTTTAGTTCTTTTTAGTTTTAGCAGGGAGGGGAACTGTTCAGAGGTTAAGAAATACCATCTGGTCTTTTCCATTATTTTGGAATCCTTTCTATTTTCAGATAGCTTTAAAGACACCTACCTTCTATCTTAGAATTGATACTAAGAATCAGTTCTGAGGTAGAAAAGCAGAAAGAACAAGGCAATTGAGGTTGAATAACTTACCCAGGGTCACACAGTTAAGGAAGTGTCGGGCCATTTCTCCAGGCCTGGCTTATCCACTGAGCTATATAGTTGCCCCATGAGATATCTTGCAAATCAATTTCTACATGTTTCAGTTTTTTTCATACCTCTGTCCAGCAGAAAAGTTGTGACCAGTGAAAACATCATGAAAACACAAAGAGAAGAGAAAATAAATTGGGAACCTAAATGCTCATTACCTTTTATTCCAGATTCATCCCTCTTTTGACCTTCTTTTCTTTCTAGGGCACCACTATTCCTCTGGTGACTAACCTTTACAATTTTTGTGTGATATTTGAATTCTTACTTTCCCTCATCCAGAGGGAGATTTCCCCCCAAATTTTGTTATTTTTATATCCACGGAATATCTCTCTTCCTTCTTTTTCTTCCTACTCACAGAGCTGACACTCTCATTCCAGACCACATCACCTCTCACTTGGAATATTGTGATGATCTTCTAATAGGTCTCCCTATCGCTGATCTCTCCCCTCCGGGATAACTCCAATGTTTCTTCTTCTCTTAGATATGGGTAACTTCCACATCATTTATCTCCTAATCCAAACATGGTAGAGGTAGTGACGGCAGCAGTTATAGCAATGTATACTACCCCAGTTTGCTCTTTCCACTGCTCTCCCCACATAATCATGAACAAAAGGTCTTCAGTCTCCTGGTGCCCTCCTGTACAGCCTGCCTCCAGTTAAATTCTCTTCTAAGCAAAGGAAAAGATGACAATATCTCTTTAAGGGTCATGTAATTCAGATTTAGCTTCTGACACTTGATACTTAAGCTACTTTGGACAAATGCCTCCTTAGGACTCATTTTCCTTATCTGTAAAATGAGGGGGTTGGACTAGATGTTCTCTGAGGTTCCTTTTAGTTCTCTAGCTAGATCTCTAATTCTATCATCTTAAATTTTTCAAAGTAAATTTACCTTTCCTCCTTTTTTGTCATTTAAAAATGCCTCCTTTTAAATCTCATTTTTAAAAATATATCCCTTCTCCTCAATTGAATCCTCTCTTGAAACAAAGAAAAACAGTTAATAAAACTGACCAACAAAGCTACCAGGTCTGATAGTATACATATATATATATATATACGTATATATGTATATATATATATACATATATACGTATATATGTGTATATATATATATATATATATACATATATATATATATATATGTCAACGGCTGAGATGGCGACGCAGCAAGGCACTGTGGAGTGCTTAGGGCGTGTTGGAGCACAAAAGACAACACGGCCATCCAATGCAGCTGATGAAGTTTCCAGGTGTAATGACTTTTCGTGCCAATGGACCCAGGCTTCCAACGCCGAGAGTGGGACTGTCTCTGTGCATTGACTTTTTCACTTAAATCTTCAAGCAGAAGAATCTTCCTCGGTTCGAGAGACAACCAACCACACACACACACACACACACACACACACACACACACACACACACACACACACATATATATATAAAATCTTCAAATCTCTAGTCTCTAATGAAAGGTGAAAATGTATAAAACAAAACAAGAAGTTAAGAAAATGTTTTTTAATGCTTATAAAAGGGTCAGCAACTTTGATGCAGAGATACTGTTTTTTATATAGAGAACTTATCCTCCTGCCTGCTTTTTCTACAGGGAGTTTCAGAGACAATCTAGGAGTCCTGTGGTCTTTATAAATGAAAGGGGTGAAAAAAACTTCCTGGTCTATTTGGTTTTGGACCAAATGAACACTGTATTAAACTGACATCTGTGTATTTACTACATCATGTATATTTACATGTTCAACTACAAGAAGTTGAATGGAGAGTGACTTGTGGAGATTAATTTAGCCCTATGAGAATCCTAAGCAAACATCATGGATGGCTTCTCAGCATTTCATCAAGTGAGAGCCACTTGGCTTATGATATTTCTACACTCATTAATGATTTCTTTCCTTTTGGTATTTTATTTCTGCAGCAAAAATCAATGACAATAGGTTTATGCTGTCAACACAGCTCCAAGAAGTACGTGTGATCCAGAAGATGGCTGTGGCAATGGGGAAAGTTTGAAGAAACTGAATCCTCTGAAACTGCCATGTGTATTTCACAAAGAGCACCAGTATCTGTCATGCTGTCCATTAGCCATGGAGGAGTGAAAAGAGGAAAACACAACAATCTCTAAGTTCTAGGTCTAGCTACGGTGTTTACTCTGAGACTCTGGGTAAGTCAGGGTACCTCTTCAGGTGATTTAGCACATGGATGTGAGTTCACATCTGACCTCAGATACTTACTCTGTGGGTGACCCTGGGTAAGTCATTTAACCTCTCTTTGCCTCTGTTTTCTCAATGGTAAAATAGAGATGATAATAGCACCTTCCTCATGACACCCTGTGAGGTAGCTTTCTCAACTGAGATAACGAATTCTTTGTACAGCACTTGCCACTATGCCTATGTGTTATATAGCAGATACTATATGATACTTCTCCCATTCTCTCTCTGTGGCTCATTTTCTTTGTCAATAAAATGAAGGAGCTGAATCAGTTCAATAGAGCATCACTGAAATTATATGATTTCTAGGACTACCGAGTCTAAAATTCTACCGTTTTATAAAATAGGAAGAAAGTGTCACCCTCCCATCTATCATTCTCTCTAGTCTTCTCCCATCTCATTTTCTGGGAATAGAGATTCAAGCTAATCAGTGACCTAATGTGAACTTGGCTCAATATTTTATCTCACTTCCTACTTGATAACAGCTCACATCATCAAATTCCAGCATCGAAAACATTGGCACAATTGGAATTTTAAAAATCTACAGAGTAAATTGGCATACCAACTGGATCACATTTCTCTCCTTGAGAGATAAAGTACTAGCCTTCCAATACCAGCACAGTGCAGAGTCAGTGTTGCCAAAAAGATAAAATGCTTCAGGGGGAAAAAATAATATCCTCTGGTTTGATTGTACCATTGTCCAAATGTTGCTTCTAAGAGCATACTGACCTAAAATGTCTGCTGGTTTTCATTTCCTGTCAAGTTTAGGCACTGATTTTGTACTCTTTTTAGACCTTTGCTTAAGACATTTTAGAATTCTTTTCTATTTTCTAGATGGTCTGATGATAACCGTGACCTCAAATGTGTTAAGAAAGAGATAGTGTATCAGTTGTGGGTTGATTTGCACAAATGCCTTCTAATAGGACTAGAAATGACTGCTCACACTGTGGAAAGAGGAGGAATCTGTCCTTAAAGACACTGCTGTTGGTGTTAGTCTGACCACTTTTGCATTACTATGATATTTCATAAATTAAAGAAATTAAATGCCTATTTTGAAGTTTTACAAATATTCATAGAATTAAAATATATATTAAAAACTATGACAATCAGACACTTCCTAGCTGTGTGACCCTGAGCAAGTCACTTGATCCCCATTGCCTAGCCCTTACCATTCTTCTGCCTTAGAACCAATATTGAGTATTTATTGTTTTTTCATCAAATCACCATTCTTCTTTCTTTTTCACTTAAAGAGTTAATGGAAACATCATAAATCATTCACTTGCTTTTTAGTTAGTTCTGCACCTGTTTAGTTGCCCCCTTTCAATAATTCAGTCTAGAAAGACCAACTCCTTTAGATATGGAAACACCAATATTTGCTCAGGTGACCCAACACTCAATATAGGGAAGGTAGAGACAAAGGTGAAGTTATTTAGAGAGAATGGAAATGATCACCTTAAGATAATTTGGTGATTCAGTGGACTTGAATATCATACTTTTCAGCCCCATAGATCTGAAACGACTACATTAGTTACTTGGATATAATATACATAAATGAAAAAATGTAATTATTATACAGTGTGTTCCCAGAAGTCTTAATGATATTTAAACTTAATACTCTGTAATATCCCACATATTATGAGTTATAAGGCTATAGTATATGTAGGGAAAAACATGGCAGGTTAAATCTAATGAAGTATCTAAAAAAGGATAAAAAATAGGGAATATTAATATAGCATCTACTATGTGCCAGGTACTGTGAAGTAGAAATTATTATTATCTCAGGTGCTATTATCTCTATATTATTATAGGGGAGGAGGATTTAATTGGGTGTTCATTGAGGAATACAACAACTGGTGTATGAGGGTTTGCTGAACCCTTTTCAGGGCTGCGGATCCACCTTTAGTGCCTATCTTTTACTCAACTCTCAACTGTGGCTTCAAGAAGCTGTAGACTGTGCAGTGATCACATCCCAGTAAAATCCTCTCAACATTCGGGCTAACCCAGACTGAGGGTACTGACAGATCCCCAAACCCACCAGTTAGTTAGAGGAATAGCTAACCCAAGCACATGAAGACTTCTCTTGGCAGAATGGGTAGATGAGAAAAATTTGTTTCAATAGCCATGAAAGCAACTAAAGCAGGCATTATGGAATGCTTAGAGATTGGTCAGACATCAAAGACACCAAAGTCACCTATTATATCCTGGGCCATCACCAAACATCCTGACTTTTGTCTTGCCACTAGACTTTGATGACTTTGGAAGAGAGAGAGTGGCTGACAAACATGTCTCTCAACTTCACTTGTCAATACAACATCTTTGTGATATCATTAGTCTTCTTCAGAAAATGAAGGATGAGCAATAACAACAATTGAGGAAACTGAGGCAAACCAAAGTTAAATGACTTGCTTCAAATCACATGGGTAGTTAAATATCTGAGGCTGTATTTAAACTCGACTCCAAGCCCAGTACTCTAGTCACTGTACCAGTTAATTGTCCCCAGGTAGAGAGGAAATAGGGCATCATAGACAGAAGATTGGCTTCAAAACTAGGAAGATTTGGGTTCATGTTTTGTCTCTGACTGTGGTAATCCTGGACTTAGGCATGGTGACCCTGGGCAAGATACCTTTGGTGCTGTAGTCATATTTCTTTGCTCCAAGAAGTTGACTTCCATTAATAGATAGAATCTCCTCATCTGGGAGTTTCCTATAGCCATAAGTTTCTATCTCCCATCTTTTCCTATAAAAAGGCTAAGGTCTTAAAAGGAAATTTCTTCTATTAAGATCATAGAGTTACACTGGAAGAGACCTCAAAGATTATTGAATCTAACCTTGTTGGGGAAACTGAGTCCCCAAGAGGTTAAGTGATTTGCTCAACACCACAGAGATATTAAGTACTTACCAAACTTTGGATTCAAACCCAGAATCTTTGACTCTAAATCCAATATTCTTTCCACTGCCCATCCCCCCACCTCAGCTCATTTAGGAAGCATCATTTGAGAAATGTCAAGATTGCTTGAATGATGGGAATTTTGGAGTATTAGGTACCTTTCCTCATGAAACAACATAGTATTGCTAGTTGAGCATATTCAGACAGGACAAGGACCCTTGGCAACTTCCAAATTCACTTTTGTATGCTGAATGATGTTTATTTAGCTATCTGGCCAAATGAATCTGACATGGACAGCAGGTTCTTAAAAGTCAGCAGTTAAGCACTGATGCAGAAAATCAAACAAATTGTAGCAGACTGAATTATTCATTTAATTTGTGTGCTGAGGGAAATAATGTACATCTCTGGAAGATTCATTTCAACTTTGATCCAATAGCATGGATCGGCGCAATTGACTGAAAACAAACCAAAGAAGTAATTTTAAAAAATATATCTTCTCTTTCCCCTTGAGTAAATATTTATCTCATTTTACATTGAATTGGAAGAATCAATGAAGAAGAATTTCTTTTCTTTTCTTTTCCCAAATCTGGACAATAAACAATGATGATGATTGCTAAGTTAACTAGATAAGGTGTCCTTGGAGGTAGAACTGGAGCTGTAGATTACAAGTTACCATCTGCTTAATTGAAGCTGAGAAGATGAGTTGGCCATTGATTCCAGAGTAGAAACAAGAAAAATCAAGGGTTTGTCCTGGAATGGCAAAACAAAGTGAAATTAATGTATAAAGCATAAATATCAGAGGGAAAGACACACAGAGAGATAGACAGACAGAGACAAAGAAGGGAAAGTCATGAGAGGGAAGTAGAGAGGAGAAGAGAGGAGAAGAAAAGGCAAGAAAAAAAAACAAAATGGAATCAGGAGAGAAGACAAAGAGAAATGCTGAAGAGAAGGAAGAAAGATAGGGAAATTAAAGAAAGGGTGAGATTGAGAGGGAGAAAGAGAAGAAAGGAAAGTGAGGAGGACAAAAAGATAATTGGAGAAAGTGAGTGGGAGGGACTAAGGGAAAGGGAAAGAAGGGGGAGAGAGAGAAAGAAAGAGGGAGAAAGAGAGAGAGAGAGGAGAGAGAGGAGAGAGAGAGAAAGAGAAAGAGAGAGAGAGAGAGAGAGAGAGAGAGAGAGAGAGAGAGAGAGAGAGAGAGGGAGAGAGAGAGAGAGAGAGAGAGAGAGAGAGAGAGAGAGAGAGAGAGAGAGAGAGAGAGAGAGAGAGAGAGAGAGAGAGAAGAGGCAGGGAGGGACATAGAAACAAGAGACACAGAGAAAGAGACCTAGTCCTGAAGGAAATGTATGTTATTTGTAAATTAAAACAAGCCATTTGGCTGGTTTCCCAGGTACTTTGAGTTTCTTAATGAAAACAACACCTTTATTACTAGAAAGTGCTTTGCTCTCTTCAGTCTTCTTTACAAAAACAATCATTCTTTTTTTAAAATATATTTTATTTGATCATTTCCAAGCATTATTCGTTAAAGACATAGATCATTTTCTTTTCCTCCCCCCCACCCCCCATAGCCGACGCGTAAGTCCACTGGGCATTAGATGTTTTCTTGATTTGAACCCATTGCTTTGTTGATGGTATTTGCATTAGAGTGTTCATTTAGAGTCTATCCTCTGTCATGTCCCCTCAACCTCTGTATTCAGGCAGTTGCTTTTTCTCGGTGTTTCCACTCCCATAGTTTATCCTTTGCTTATGAATGGTGTTTTTTTCTCCTGGATCCCTGCAAGTTGTTCAGGGACATTACACCGCCACTAATGGAGAAGTCCATTACGTTCGATTATACCACAGTGTATTAGTCTCTGTGTACAATGTTCTCCTGGTTCTGCTCCTCTCGCTCTGCATCACTTCCTGGAGGTTGTTCCAGTCTCCATGGAACTCCTCCACTTTATTATTCCTTTTAGCACAATAGTACTCCATCACCAACATATACCACACTTTGTTCAGCCATTCCCCAATTGATGGGCATCCCCTCGTTTTCCAGTTTTGGGCCACCACAAAGAATGCAGCTATGAATATTTTTGTACAAGTCTTTGTGTCCATTATCTCTTTGGGGTACAGACCCAGCAGTGCTATGGCTGGGTCAAAGGGTAGATATTCTTTTGTCGCCCTTTGGGCATAGTTCCAAATTGCCCTCCAGAATGGTTGGATCAGTTCACATCTCCACCAGCAATGAATTAATGTCCCTACTTTGCCACATCCCCTCCAGCATTCATTACTTTCCTTTGCTGTTATGTTAGCCAATCTGCTAGGTGTGAGGTGATACCTCAGACAAAAACAACCATTCTTTAAGCATTATTATAAATTAAAGAACTTAAATATTAGCCAAAGGCTGCCCCTCCAACTTTGATTCCCCTTGTCCCCATAATCCAAGCTGATGGGAGTCTGACAGGGTCAAGATGGAGTCCACTATAGGTCCATTCACATGCTGACTGCACTGTCTTAACATCCCTTGGACATTTGTACCATTTGGGGCTTGTTTTTGGCTTCGTGACATCAATCATTTTGACCTCAATCACCAACCATGATCAGTATGCCTCTGCTCCAAGGTTAGTCTCCAAGGATCCAAATGGAAGAGAACTTGCAAGGAGATTAAAGCAGCAAATTCCCTTATGGACAGGATATACTTTTGTGTAATCCTTTCTGGACTATTACAAAGGCCATTCTTTCTTCCCTTCCCTTTCATCTTGCCTGGTAATGGCCCTATGAAAGGAAAATAACATCCAATTGACCTGGTCCTGAAGTCAGAAAATCTACTCTGTTTTATGTCAAATTAGTGTCTTTCAGGTTGACTTTGTGTTAGTAACTTAACCTATTGATTTTCTCTGTATAGAATTGGCCTTGATGGTGCTTAGGGGGAAGCCCAAATTATAAAGCCAGAGTCTAGCAGGAAGAATAAGGATCTAAAAAAAGATGTCTTTTTTTTTCCATAGAGAAGATTCAGTGAGGAGGTCACTAAAATGATTCAAAAATTTCCCAAAGTCAATCAAGCCTTATCTGCTCTATTTCCAATACTTCTTTATTGAAAACAGGAAAGAACAGACACAACAGAGTCAGAAGCAATAGAAGGGTCATGTACTCATGACTTTATGTCAGCCCTAGTGGGGAGAGTGGGCTAGTTAGTGGTGCTTGCCCTTTCTCAGAACCCAGACCTTATAATAAATAGTTCTTGCTACCTCACTCCATCTCCGTTCAACACCATGTGATATAGAGTAGAGAAGACAGATCCAGTGGGAGTGATTCAGCATTGGAATTTTACAAGATATGAACATCAGTAGAACTTAGACACAAGAGATTTGATAGCTGAGTTGAACTGGTTTACAGGGTTGAGACTGGGAAGAGAAAAAAGTAAAATTACAACAGGGAAGAGTTGTGATTATTACTTAGTTACTTGGAGTGCTGACCAAAAGACACTGGAGACAAACTATTGTAGTAGCTTGGAGATGCTCAGTCATTTCAGTTCAGTGAAGAACCTTATACATATTTGTTCACCAGTGGCTCAGTTTTAAAAGCTTTAGGAAACAGATTTGGAGCCTATCAAAGACTGGCCCATGTAAGAAATCACTAGAACAATATGTGAGTTGTGTTTTATAGAAATTAAGTGGATAATCTTGAATATGGGTAGGTAAAATGATGAGTATTAAAAATCATTGTATTTTCTGAGCTCTTAGATAAAATTATATATATATATCAATATCAATATTAGGAGTCAATACATTTTGTATGTAAATTTTAGTTTTTAAAAATATCTGATCTAGAATAATGAATTCTTAGTTTTTGGTCCATTAACTTGTTCTAAAAGTATTTCAACAACTGTATTTTAGCATAACTGGTTTCCCTTGTAATCCTAGATATTTTATTTTATGCATTTAAAACATTAATGAGAAGGGGTCTATAAGTTTTAGCCGATTGCCAAAGAGGTTCATGAAAACAAGGAATTGAAGACATATTAAAGCTTTTCTAGTCTAACTCCTTGATTTTATAAATAGATTGAGACCCCCCAAATCTTAAGTGACTTGCACTTAAGTGACATCACACAAGTAGTAAGTAGCAGAGTTAACATTTTAACCAAGGTTTCCTGATTCCATATCCAATGCCCATTATTTGATCCAAAGAGAAAAAATATTAAAAAAAAATTTAAGTACTTTTCAATGTGCCTTGCACATAGTAGGTACTTACAGGAACACTTTTTCCCTTCCATGACTTTCCAGTGTAATGCCTTCACCTACCCTGTATATATCTTCTATATACCTAATTATTTATATTTCATTTCCCCATATAAATATACTATCCTTAAGGACAGGACTGCTTTTTTTTGACAGGTGTTTTCTTTACTATCTTCATGCTTGGTATAGAGTAAATATGTAATAAATGTTTCTTGACTAACTTTATGACCTACCTGTGACACATGTTTCTTTGAGCTCAGTAAACTACAACATTCACCTTAAAGTCTTACAAAGACAAGATCTTTTTCACCTAAGTTATACCTAGTAGCTCACAGAAAATTCCTCATCATTAGCATCTCCCCCTCAAAACCAAGAACAGTCTTTACTTTTATGAAAATGCTCTAAATGTAGGAAATCTGGGAACCACTTGCAGGTAAATTCCATAGCAACATGCTCCTTAGCTCTTCCTTTTTCTGTCCCTTCTGTACCCACAGCAGATGATGTGGTCTGGAGAATACATTAATGGAATGTTCAGTACACAGATCCATTCTGTTTGTTTGGGGGAAGTATTCCACCCCCTCCACACACAAGTCCTTGGATTTCATGGCAGCTGGTTTTCTGCACTGGGTTCCCTCTGTGTATTCTTAGAGGAAAGCTGAAAGTATTAATTACATTGATGATTTCCATCTCAGCATCCTCATTAGGTACACAAACAAAAGGTTTGTAAGCCCACATGGCACCATTCCCACATTCTAGTTCTCTTTTTTCCTCCTACCTTATGGTGAATCTGAGTTTCAATGAAAAATTTCTCAAAAAACACTCCAGTAATTTCATCATATGAGAGATCTTGATGAGATGACAGAATTCTGCAATCACAATCTCTCAGAACTGGAAATACTATCTGAGACAATCTGATCCAAACTTATGCCTATAGAGTAACCTCCTCTACATGAAATTTGGTACAAGTAGTCATCCACATCTAGTCTTTGCTCAAACCCACTGCCTATGGGGGTGGGGGGTGGGATGGAGCCAAGATGGCGGCTTAGTAGCAGGGAAGGCTGAAACAGCTCTGATAATCTTTCCAGATAAAACCCACTGCCTCGATAGGCTGTCCATCCATCCCTCCATCCATCCATCCATCCATCCATCCATCCATCCATCCATCCATCCATCCATTTGGGATTACTTCTGATTATCAGGAAAGCTTTCTTTACATTAAACATAAATCTTTCCACCTTCAATTTAGCCTTCTTTTGTTCTCTCTCCCACCACCATCCCCAAAGATCAGTTCATGATGAAGCTGTGCTGGCTTTTTAAAAATTACAGCTTTTGGTGTCTCAATGGAGAGAGAGCCAAGTCTGGAGATGGGAGGTCCTGGGTTCAAATATGACCTTAAATACTTGCTAGGTATGTGACCTTGGGCAAATCATTTAACACCAACTGCCTACTCCTTACCGCTATTATGCCTTGGAACTGATACTTAGTATCAATATTCAGACAGAAGAGAAGGGTTTAAGGAAAACACAGCTTTTCTCCCCCTAGAATGATGTTTGCTCACAATCCTTTTAATAACACATTTTCTAATCTTTCTAGAAATCAGAGAAAAATTCATTGATTTATAGATTGTATACTCCATATGCTTCCCTCTTTTGAAAACAGACAATTTCCTCTTTTCATCCCTCAGCACATTACCAGCTTTTCATGTCTGATCTTTCAAAGATTATTCAATGTTTTGGCAACTACCTCTTGAATTCTTTGAATATTGTAGGTATAGCTCTTCTGGGTTTGGTTATTTGAACTCTTTAAGGATAACTAGGGGCTCTTTTAATAATCCCATATTCATCTTAGGCTTCATCTCTTTAGTAGTCCTTTCTAGTCCTTTCTAGTCCAATGATTGTTCTCTTTGAGGGAGAAAACATAAGCAAACTAGGAGTTGAATGTTAGTTTTATCTGCATAATCAGCCTATTTGCTGCAAGCAGCAAACCTATACTTAACTTTTTTCTTTTCCCTAATGTATATGGAAATTTAGAGCTTATATTTATTTACCTATCATGCCAAAATGCATAAAGAACTCACAGTATCCATAAATAAGCTCCTGTATCTTTAGTGAGCCTCACTTTAACATAGGGAGTCATAAAGACTTATTCTTTAGGAGATTTAACATGTTGGGTCTCCCCAGTGAATCTTTCTACATATGGAGCCTATATATTTAAACATCCTCTTACTAGAGGTATATAAAATATTACACCTTATATAGAGGGAATTACAACAACTTGGGGGATAAGAAGAAAATAAAGAAGGAAAAAAATGATTGTTAGACACACTGACAAAAAGCCAATTGGGGGGCACTCCCTTTTGGCAGGAGAATTTACAATTAGAATGAATGATAGGTTCAACCCCTTCAGTTCAATTTATTATATCCCAAAGTTCCCTATGGATCTCTTGATGTGGTGTGTGATTTCTGTAGGCTTTCTTATGGCATCTTCTCCAGAAGATTCACTTTCTTGAGGGTGTTGGTGATTTTCTTTTCCCAAAATTGCTTTTAGAAGATCTTAAACTTCTGATATTAGGATAATTATACAATCAGGTCATGGGCTCCTCCAGAAGGGATATACACTAGGAATGACTAAGTGGACAACCCCTGACATTCCAATGAGGCCTCTTGGCTACCCAGGAACCCATTTTTGACCCCAGGTTTGTAGTACTACCCCCAAGGGTCTTTATTCCACCTAGAGAGATGAACCTAAGGGTTTTTTAATGAGGTAACTTCTTTCTCATTGAACACAATCTTTCTATGTAGCTAACAGCAATAGCACAGGGAAAAATTTAGTTATTTTTCTTCTCCAGGAGAAGTTACATCATTACCTGTCCCCCGATGGAGTGTGAAGGCTGGTGAGAGAGAGAGACTACAGAACCTTGAAGATCAGGAGTCTATATGGAGAACATTTACAACTTCCATGTACCATGTCCAAGGTAGTTATCAATGACTCCCAGTAGAGAGAGAATCGAGAATCTATCTGGCCCTTGACTCTAGTTACTCTCACTGTTTCTTCTCTGAAAGAAGACAAGGTGACTCAATAATGGTGTAAAAGGGAATTCTTAATCCCTTTCTTCTAATTTAACTAGGGATCTGGAGGTCTTTTTACCATAGAGATGTGTAAAGATATGCCAGCCCACAGTGAATGATGTAGAAACACAGAGAGAGACAAGAAGTGAGGTAAGGAGCAGATATAAAAGGCCAGCATGAGGTACTTTTGTGGCCTTTTTGACCTTTTTGGGGGTTGGGAGATGGTTGGTCCATTGGTAGTTGGTTGTTGGTAGCTGGTTGTTGGGGGTTGGCTGCTGGTGGTGTGGGTTAGTGATTAGTTGGTGGTTGGGATAAATAAATATATTCTGCTTGGTGAGCTGAGTTGAAGGGTGATCAACTGGACTTCTCTAATGGCAGTTATCTGTAGATATAGGATAACTAGTATAGACATTGGGAAATTTCTTTCTCTACCTCTTTCCTTTATTTCTCTCCTTTCCTATATTTTACTATATTCTTTTACTATCCCCCGTTTTAATAAAACTAAATTGTAAATTGTTAAAAGCTGCTAGAAGTTTTCTTTTCTCTGGCTTAAAGGGATAATATTAAACTTATAGCTCTATTATATTCTCATTAAAACTTAAGTTATTAAAAACTGTTCTCTTATGTTGTCAAACCTAATTTAACTCTTACAATGGCCAATGGTCATTCAATGAAGGTTCCCTTTTATAGGTAGGAATCATTTCCCTCACAAGTTTGAGATTATACATTCATCCCAGTTCTTCTGCATGAAGTTGAGAATGGGTCAGATGGGAATGTCCAGCTCCCACAAAGGACCTGGACATAGGAGCTAGGATCAAGGACCCAAATGACATCTTAATGAAATTCTATGACATTGGTCAAATGCTTTCCTCATCAACCTCCTTCCAGTCATCCTCCCTTCCCCCAGTCAAAATATTGCAATCCTTGCAAATCAAGCCACTGTGCTTTCAAATGAATTGAGCCATATTCCCGCTTCTGCTTGGTTTTCTTAGGACTTGGCCAGGCTCCACAGTTTCATGTAAGACATTCAATTTGGCAATTTCTCTCTTTGCTCTGCTTTTCTAGTGCCTCATCTTTCTCTAGAGATTCCATTGTAGCATCCATAGCCCACCATTCTTAGACACTCCTCCAATTCACAGTCTTTTTCTAAGGTTTAAAACATCCCATAGTTGAGAGTCTGTGTTTACAATCACCTCTGACATACATATCCCTCATGTTTCTCTAGACTTACGCCTTCCTTGAGGCTTTGAGAATCTGACCTCGCTTATCCCATTCCTCCCACCCCAAACAAATAGGAAAAAGTAAAAAACAAAACTAAAACCACCACCTGAAAAAATGATGGAAAAGAAAATAAATAATAAATTTGGGAAAAGAAATAACAAACATCCTCCCAAAGGGTAAGCCCATAGTGATGCTGGGGATATTAAATGATATCCTTTTCTTGTGACCCTGAAATCCATTAGGATATTGACAAGCCCCTAAAGTGTAACTGTGCAGAAATTTTAAAGGATTTCTATTGGCTCACCCCTTGCAAAGACA
This sequence comes from Monodelphis domestica, assembly GCF_027887165.1. Lineage (NCBI taxonomy): Eukaryota > Metazoa > Chordata > Mammalia > Didelphimorphia > Didelphidae > Monodelphis > Monodelphis domestica. Next base: position 54,130,488 of record NC_077231.1, on the reverse strand, counting down.
GTCTAGGTCCCTCGCCACCCTCCCAAATCAAACAATTCCTGAATGACGAAGTTGAGGAAAGTTCCTTTCTCTGTCTGTCTGTCTGTCTTTCTGGTAGCTTATTACATGGATTTGCTCATATTGTATTTAATCCAAATTTGTTATGTGAATTGTTATGAAGTGTTATGAAACTATGTTTTATGTAATTAGGATATGTTAGAAAATATTACTGTTTCATGTCATAAAAATCACACTGCCTACCAAGAATATAGTAGTGGGGATCCATTGGGCAAAATACCATATTCAAAATGAACTATTGTTCATTCAACAAATGTAATAAAGCATAGCATTGCTTAGAGGAAAGTATGCCAGTTTTGAAGGTGAAAGTTGTGATTTGAGTTCCAGCTCTGATACTTACTGGTAATATGACTTAGCCTCAGTATTCCATTCTAGAAAATGGGGATGACAAACCTTGTGCTGCCTTCCTGAAACATCATGAAGAAATTGCTTTGCAGGGAAAAAAAAAGTGCTCTATAAATGTGAACTGCTGTTACTATGCGCAAAGCTCTGTGATGTGTCTCTGAATACATTTAGAACTAGATTACTTTAAAGAATTAGAGACTTATCTCAAATCCTTAGAGGTGGCACCAATCTCTTTGGCTTTTCTACTTTGCATCTCAGGCATCCGCATAGGGCTCTACTTCAGTCATCATGAGTAGATTATTTATTATGCAGAAAAATTTTCAAACCCTCCTTGGCAACTTGTTCTGGTAGCTGATAACCCCAGCAACCAGCTAATTGTTTCTGTGTGTGACCTAAACTCCCTTGCTGAATTGTGAGCCCCCTTTCCTCGTGTTCTCTTTCAGAAGCTCAATTACAGATACCCTGGTGAAAACCAATTTCCTAAGACGTGAAGACCCAGCATAGAATGGTTGCTTATTCATAAAGGAGTTCACAATTAAGCTCAAATTGGATAATCAAAACTGAGCAGAGGGTGGCTGAGGTTGATTTAAAATTTCAAGAGGGAAGACTGGGAGCACTGAAAATCAGAAACGTCAGGGCATCGCAGTTCCCCTGGCTCAACCGCATCAAATTCCTTGAGTTAGCAGTGAGCTCAGGAAACCCACAGAGTTCCATAATTATAGCACTGTGATTAAGTGTCAGAAAGGCAGAGGAATGACATTTTTGGCTAGTCATCCATCATTTGGGACCCACGAGACAAAGTTATTTTCAGATTCCCTTTTGGATGGTTGTTCTTTTATGGCATCAGGGTCAATGCTTATGCTGGTCCTCATCTATAACCAGCTAAGCCCTATCTTGTGTGGAGGTTATTTTAAGTTTTCTCAAGCAAGTAGGTAGATGTTTTCAAGGAAGCAGTAGGGCACAGTAGCAAGGGCTCACAGTTTGGATTCTTGGACTTTGTCCCTTACTGGCTGTTTGTCTTTGGGCAAGTCACTTAAAACTCTGTCTCGGTTCTTCAACTACAAAATGGGGATTATAATAGCACCTAGTTCTCAGAGTTATTACGAGGATCAAATGAGATGATCTTTGTAAAGCTTATGCTGTAGTACCTGTCAAATAGTGGGTGCATGCTCATTAAATTCTCTCTCTCTGTCTCTCTGTCTCCCTCCCTTCCTCTTTCTTTTTTCTTTTTTCTTTTTTTCTTCCTCCTTCTTCCTTCCTTCCTTCCTTCCTTCCTTCCTTCCTTCCTTCCTTCCTTCCTTCCTTCCTTCCTTCCTTCCTTCCTTCCTTCCTTCCTTCCTTCCTTCTTCCTTCCTTCCTTCCTTCCTTCTTCCTTCCTTCCTTCCTTTCTTTCTTTTCTTTCTTCCTTCCTTTCCTTCCTTCTTCCTTCCTTCTTCCTTCCTTCCTTCCTTCCTTCCTTCCTTCCTTCCTTCCTTCCCTTCCTTCCTTCCTTCCTTCTCCTTCCTTCCTTCCTTCTTCCTTCCTTCCTTCCTTCCTTCCTTCCTTCCTTCCTTCCTTCTTTCTCTTTCTTCTTTCTTTCTTTCTTTCTTTCTTACTTTCTTCTTTTCTTTCTTCTTTCTTTCTTTCTTCTTTTCTTTCTTTCTTTCTTTCTTCTTCCTTCCTTCCTTCCTTCCTTCCTTCCTCTTCCTTCCTTCCTTCTTTCCCTCTCACTTCTCTCTCTCCTCTCTTCTCTCTCTCTCTCTTCTCTCTCTTTCTTTCTTTCTTCTTTTCTTTCTTTTCTTTCTTTCTTTCTTTCTTTCTTTCTTTTCTTTCTTTCTTTTCTTTCTTTCTTTCTTTCTTTCTTTCTTTCTTTCTTTCTTTCTTTCTTTCTTTCTTTCTTTCTTTCTTTCTTTCTTTCTTTCTTTCTTTCTTTCTTTCTTTCTTTCTTTCTTTCTTTCTTTCTTCTTTCTTTCTTTCTTTCTTTCTTTCTTTCTTCTTTCTTCTTTTTTTCCCAGGTGGTAATTAGCAGAGACAAGATTTAATTTCAGGCTCTCTGATAGAAAAATCCAGAGTGCTTTCTACTTTCAAAAGCTGCCTCTCAGAATTGTTGGACTTGGAATACAGATGAAAGCATGTGCTTTTTCACTTGTTTATTTGGGTTTTGAATTTATATGATTATACTCTTACAAAAACGAATAATATGGAAATGTGTTTTGCATGATTATACATGTACAACAAAGATAGAATTGCTTGCCAACTCTGGGAGGGGGAGGGAAGACAGGGAGGGAGAATTATATAACTTTAGAAAATGTATGTGGAAATTTATTACATATAATAGATATAAAAATGATCTTTACATAAAAAGTTGCCTCTCCCAAGATATGTCTAAAATTTCATAGTATTTCCACTATCACTGAAGGTCACTGGACTCACTTTTTAGCTTTTAAAAAAATGGGGGGGGGACAAACTAGATGGCTCAGTAGATTGAGAACCAGTCCTAGAGACATGAGGTCCTGGGTTCAAATCTGACCTCAGACACATCCTAGCTGTGTGACCCTGGGCAAGTTACTTAACCCCCACTGCTTAGCCCTTACCACTCTTCTGTCTTGGAGCCAATACATAGTATTGATTTTAAGGTGTAAGGTAAGGGTTTTTAAAAAATACAAAATGGGCAGCTAGGCAGCTCAGTGGATAGAGAACCAAACCTGGAGATGGGAGGTCCTCGGTTCAAATATGCCCTATGTGACCATGGGCAAGTCATTTAACCTTCATTGCTTAATTCAATTCTTATTGCTCTTCTGCCTTGGAAGCATACATAGTGTTGATTCTAAGACAAAAAGCCAGGGTTTTTAAAACAAAGAACATAAAAAGCCCTTGCATGTCTCCTTTTTGAAGTTCTTTCTGTTGGAGGAGGAGCAGAGAGGGTTATGTCAAAAAGTCACCGAAGTTCTATAAACTAATCCCAAATCAGTGTCATCCAGCCATCGCACTTCTTTTCTTTACCCTATTTCAGACCTACAGGGCTTCAAGGCTCAAGAGTCACTTGTATCGACTTGTTTTCCAAGAACCTCATTAATCTACATTCTTGGTTCAAAATATGACCTCACCATGGCTTCAGTGAAGTGGTTAACAACCATAGGACAAAAGGCTTCCTTTTCCCAACTCATCACCCTCATTCATTTTCCAAGGGAACTGGAAAGCAAGATAGGAGTTAATAATGTTCGATCCTAAGCCCTTGCATATGAGTCACTACCGTATGAGGATTTGTTCTGATAAGCTGCTGAGTAATTGCCTGTACAGATTTCAAGATATTGTCAAAATATGCACCTTTGTAAGGAATGAAATCTTATAATGTACATAAGCGAGTCATTTGAAGATTATTAAAATGAAACATCTCGCTTCCCCATTCTGTTTTGCTTTTCTGTTGCCCTCGTGGAATTCCACCGAAGACTCATCAAGGGGAATTCCAACTTATTTATTCAACAGAAATGGTAAGGCCACATGATTTTTAAAAAAATTCAGTATCTGAGCTCCACTGCTTGAACTTGTCAACCAGGCTCCTCTGGTTTTACTCTCAAGTGACAAGGAAACTGAGGTAATTAACCTAGAGGTTAAAGGATTTGATAAATTCCCACAGTGAGTCACTAGAAGAATCTCAACTTGAAGTCATTTCCTGGGTTAAAGTTTTAAAGATAATGTCTGAAGGTCGGACTTCTAAGCTATTTTCCCAGAGACAAGGGTGATAGTGATTCTTCTAAAGGGTCGTTTTTTCTATTTTTCCAAACCTCTCCCAGTCTTTTAGAAGTTGAGGAGCTCAAGTGTCAATGGCTTAAACACATTTCTTTTATCCGTGAGAGAGAGAGAGAGAGAGAGAGGCAGTATGTTGTATTGGAAAGAACAAAGGAGAGGCAGCTAGATTGCACAGTGGAGTCAGGAGGACTTGGGTTTAAATTTGGACTTGGACACTTCTTAGCTGGGTGACTCTGGGCAAGTCCTTTCACCCTAGTTGCATAGCCCTTACCACTCTTCTGTCTTAGAATTGATAGTATCAGTTCTAAGACAGAAGAGTTTAAAAAAGAAATAAATAATAAAATTGGAGTTCTCTAAAACTTTCTAGCTGTATGACCACAGGCGGATCTCTTAACCTTAATGTTCCTCAGTTTCCTCATCTGTAAAATAGGGATAATTCCAGTAGCAGCTACCTCACATAGTTGTGAGGTTAGGAAATGGAGATGAGGAATAAACATTTTTGTAGCTCTTAATATGTGCCAGGCACTGTGCTAAGTACCTTTACAAATATTATCTCAGTTGATCAAGTAAGGGAATGTGTCTAAAGTGTTTATAAACTTTGGTGCATATTACTAAATTTTCAAGTGTTTTTCAAGATATTAAGCACAACTCTTAAATGCAGTGCTTCCTAAGAGGAAGCCTGGAATCAGAATGGTCTGGGTTCTCATTCTGCCTCCAAGATGTACTGCTTATTTAATTTTCAACAAATACTTAATCTTTTCATGTCCAAGGCTGTCTCAAAGACTCAATGTTATAAAACAGGGGCTATTCATCAGGAGAGGAAGTTTCCATTGCCCACTCCAATGAAATCACAGGTCTGATAAAAATAAAAATAATCAATGCCACCAGAGCATTGATTTAAGCCTGATACCCTCTGGTCACAAATCCTAAAGAAGCCCTAGCATAAATATTCTCTCCATTAATACCTGTGTTGGCTGCAGTGTCCATTTTCTTGCAGGCTAAATCTGTTGGGAATGAAATAAGAAAACAGAAGCTGAGCATTTCTCTTGGGTCTTCTGGTAATTAAGAAATTAAGTTGATGAAATCCTTTTCAAGTGAGTTCCTGAGTCAGAGAGAATCCATTTAGCAGAAGCAATGGTGCTTGGAGGGTCTGAGAGGACCACTTATTCCCAGACCTGGAGTTATTTTCATGCCTTCTTTGTATGCTTCCCCACTTCAGATTTGCCTTTGGAAAACAGACTGAAAAATAAACAAAACCTGTGAGAGTAGGGCAACCAAGGGTGCCAAGGAAGCCACATGATCAATGAATGCCAGTAGAGGTGCCCTTCCTAGAGGATGTTTCCAATCCTGCTTTAGTTTAAGAGAAAAGTTAGCTGCCAGGACATCTAGAGCTTAACTTAAGTCAGGATGAATGGTGTTCTTCTCCAGGGCACAGATATCCAGGATAACATATTTCCTCTTGCCAGCAGTCCCAGGATCTGTCCTCACACACCGCACTTCTTAGCACTTTGGTGGCCTAGGTCTAGGGACATTATTATCCTGATCCCTTGCCCAGCCCCAGAAATTACTCCTAAGTTTCTGTAGCAATATGGCCCTTCTTCCAGTATGATCTGCCCACAATTGAACTATCCTCTGGGCTCACTCACACTCACCTGACTATTTTTCACCATGTGAATGAATTACTAGTTTCTGTTTCAGTAGGAAAACAAATCATATCACAGATAATCCTTTTATAATTATTCACCCAACAAACTAAACTGTCCAGTTTATAATTGAAAAGTTTCTCTCTCAAAAGTTATTTTATCATTTAATTTAATTTTTTTTATCAATTAGCAAAATCCCCCCCATTGGAAAATAAGAATTTATTTTTACAAATATGCATTATCAAGCAAAACAAATAACCATTTTAGGTATGTCTAAAAATGTGTCTTACTTTGTACCTTGAATGACTTAGAGGGATGTCTGTACCAAGCATGTGAAGAATTCCCTCAGCAGAAGAAAGGGCAGATGAGAACAATTTGTTCTAAAGGCTGTGAAGGTCACTGAAGCAGACAGTGTGGAACACTCGGCACTTGATCAGACACTGAAAATACCAAGGTCATCCACCGCATCCCAGGTCAACATTAGTTGTTCTAACTTTTGTCTTGCCACTAAACTTCAATGACTGGGAAAGACAGTGACACTGATGATTCTTCAATCTAATTCACAAGCAAGTCAAGATGTCAGGATGTCATTGGTCCTCTTCAAAAACAGAGGATGAACAACAACCTTGAGTCCACCTCTCTACTGGAACATCGGTAGCATGCTTCATCATGGTTCTTCTGACTAGATTATTGTATTGACCAGTGTTATCAACTCTTACCAAGTCATTTATCTTCAAAATTTTATTGTTATATAAAATTTTCTCCTAGTTCTGCTAACTTTCCTCTGTATCAGTTCATACAAGTCTTCATAAGACTTCTCTGAAAATCATCCCTTTCATCATTCCATCACATTAATACTCCATAAACTGTTTAACCATCACTCGTTTGATACATTCTCTTATTTTCCATCACAAAGTTTGCTTAGTTTGCCATCACAAAATAACTACCATAAATATTTGTACATGAATGCCCAAAACAAATAAACAAAAACCATATGAGTCCTTTCCCTTTCTCTTTGATCTCTTATTTGGTGTATAGGAAATGGCACGCTGGTAAAGGCTTATTAACTGTTTTCTCCAAAGACCACAGCACATTTTAAAATTTAACTTGTATTATCCACATTTTCTCTATCACTTTCTTAAGTCTAGACAATTAATAAACGACAAATCAATCAATTCATGATTGATATCACTTATCCATTTCTAAAGTACAACTGCTAGTAATTGTCCTTGGTAGTACAAGGAAGCTCCTACATGCCCCTAGCATCACTGGATCAAAGAATATGCGTGTCTCAGTAACTTTTGGTCCAAAGTTCCCAGCTGCTTTCAGAATGGCCAGTTCACAGGTCTACAACTTGGGCTTTAATTTATGTGCCTCTTTTCCCAGTCCCATGGACATTTGTCATTTTCCATTTTTGTAGTTTTGCTGATTTGATTGGTTTGAGATAGAACCTCAAAGTTACTTTAATTTACATTTCTTTAAGCATTAATGATTTGAAGGATTTAAAAAAATCTGACTATAGATAGCTTGGATTTCCTCCTTAGAAAACTTCCTTTTCATATTCTTAAACCATTTATCAATTGGAGACTGACTCATCTCTCAAATGAGATTTATCTACCAATGGAGCTGATAGCTACTTACTGGAGAGTCCCTCAGAGGACCTACTATAAATATTGACTCAGTCCCTTGATCTCTATGGTTTTCAGAGAATCAAAGGCCTTTTATCCTTTTACCTTTCCACAGGATGCTGCCACTTATTTTCTAAGGTTTGCAGAGCTACTCAATCAAAATTAATTTTGAACCCCAAGCCGGTAGTTAACCCTGACTGTTTTTGAATGTGCTGTATATCAAGGAAGGCACATAATGTGATCATTTTTTTCTTGGAAGCAAAACTACATGCAGAAATGAAATTATGGCATCTGAACTTATAGCACAGAATCAATATATATAATAACTAGAACACAATGAATAAAAAGACACAAAAATATTTCCACAGTATTATAGACTTGCCACTCTAAATCCTAAGAAGGTCCCTCCCTCTCTCCTCATCATGACACAGAATTTGTTGGATCTCAAACTTCTAGAGTAAATACTCTTGACTATCCCTCTGAATCTTTTCTTAGGTCAACAAAAGAGTTCTAATCAGTTGGTCTACAGGTATTTAGTATTTACTATGTTCCAGGCACTGTTTTAAACATTGGGAATACAAAGGCTAAAAAGTACCACTCCTGACCTCATGAATTAACAGGGAAACTATGATTTCTCATATAGTTGACACACAGTTTCCCATAATAACCACCATCAAGAAGAGGCAGGAACTCTGAAGTCAGTTTCCACTCACTTGTGGCATGGGAAGATGGAGCTCAGGATTTTTTGTGAACTAGAACTCAGGAAAAACGTAAGTTTGGTCAGTGATTGGAACCTCTTTCCCCATCTGGGGAAGTTAGACTGTTCAGTGAAGAGAATATCAGGCTTGGAGTAAGTAAGACTTGAGGTTAGATCAAGTATCAGACCCTTATTAGTAGTGTGACCCTAGCTAAGTCACTTAATCTTTGTTTGCCTCAATTTCTTCATCTATAAAATGGGAATAATAACGGAGCCTACCTCTCAGGATTGTTGTGAAGATCAAATGAGATATTTGTAAATTTCTTAGTTCAGTGCCAGACATTACTATATTATAGCATTATGTTAGCTTATTCATCAAGAATCCTAGTGAGTAGAATGGGCAAACAGCTTAGGAGAGGAGCAAAATCACCAATGTCTTCTTATTCGTTGTATGAACACAATATCTTACTCTTATACTATTGCTTCTTTCATCTTCAATTTATTTTCTAAGCCTCAATTCTTGTGATTCTGCAGAGAAGCATTCAGAGTGAGAGTTCCAGAGAAGAGCTGAAGGATTCCAGAGTTGTTAGGGATGTCAACAGTTACTATTCAACTCTTACCCAAAGAATGGATGGCATCAATGACATCCTTAACAAGTCGTCATTGAAGATCTCCAGGGACAAGGAACCTTGTGAAGCAGAGATGGGAAGTTTTTATGTAGGCTTTGTAGGATGTCTTTAGAACATACGGGGACAAAGAAGAGTTTTCTTTCTTGGCTGATAATCAATTATTTGGTAATTATTAAGCATTCACTGTGTTCCCAGGACTGCTAGGAAGTGACAGGTACAGGTAAAGAGTTGGGAGTTGGTACCAAAGAAGTACAATTCAAAGTATAATTATAACCCACTCTCCAAGGAAGAATTTATAGGTTTTTTGGAGACAGAAACAAAATCAAGGGAAATAATTTAAGGCCAAGATAATGTAGAATTAAATGCTATAATTAGTTAATAAAGAAATTAACTAATTATGTGGCAGAGACTAAAATTTTATAATCTGCAAAATGCAGAGGGCTGGCAGCACAAACCCTTTATGTGGTGGCTCCCTCACAGGGTAGATGGGAGGCTCAAGTGAAAGGACAAATACAAAGTACTTTGTAAACTTCAAAGTGCTATATAGATGTCAGTTAATATTTTTTTAGTGGGGGAGTTCAGAGAAGGGAGCAGTCATCTGGGTTTTGATTTTATTAATTCAGCAATATATCCAGGCTGTGTCTTTGAGGAACAGAAGCATGTGAAAGGCAGATGGAAAGGAAGGCCTGAAGGTGGAAGCTGTTATTATTTATTGAGCTCTGAGATTATACCCAGGGGTAAGCCAGACATGAAGGAGAGGATTCAGAAACTTCAAGATGTGAAATGTGTGGGCTTTCATAATATGAAAAAATGGTGCCTAATCAGTTTATTGTCTCTTGCCTCTTGACATTAAGATGAGAGATTGAGTTAATCAAATTCATTATGTGCTGCCTGTGACAGGTTTGGATGGGAGATTTCTAGATGGTAAAAATGAGTGTGTTAACCCATTGCAGCCTAGACTTGGAATCAGGGAATTGGGAAAAGCAACATGGTCAAGGACATGGAATGCTAGAATCGGAGTCAGGAGGACTGGGGTTCAAATCCCGTAATTAGTTGTGCGACTGTGGCCAAACCCTTTAACTTGAGCCTCAGTTTCCTTGTGGAAAACTGAAATAAAGTCTGTAGTTTGTGTCTCCGAGAGCTATGTTTAGTTTCAAATGAAAGAATGCTCTATACGTTTCTGTTACTATTATTATTAAAGCACAATTATCTTGCTACTCCAGGGGATTTGGGAATCTCATCCATGTGAGTGCTTCTGTCAGTGATGTCAAACCTGAGCAACTTCCCTTAGATTTGTCCAGGGTGGGTGGGTAGGGGGTCACCTAATTTGTTGGGGATATTCTTTCTACTTCTTCTCTTTCTCCTTCTCCTTCTCCTTCTCCTTCTCCTTCTCCTTCTCCTTCTCCTCCTTCTTCTTCCTTCTCCTTCTCCTTCTCCTTCTCCTTTTCCTTCTCCTCCTTCTCCTTCTCCTTCTCCTTCTCCTTCTCCTTCTCCTTCTCCTCCTTCTTCTTCCTTCTCCTTCTCCTTCTCCTTCTCCTCCTCCTCCTCCTCCTCCTTCCCTTCTGCCTTGGAATCAATACTAAGTATTGGTTCCAAGACAGAAAAGCAGTAAGTGACTTGCCCAGGGTCACACAGCTAGGAAGTGTCTAAGGTAAAATTTGAACCCAGGATGTCCTGTCTGGCTCTCAATCCACTGAGCCAACCAGCTATCCCACCCCTTTGTCTCTTCTTTATATCGTGCCACTACCCCAATGATGCATGCAGATTGTCCATCAATTATGCTTTACGTTCATTACATAATTAGTTCATTTCTTTTCTCTAATGTCATGCTTAAAGAATAGGCATCACTGTATGTTTCTCACCAACTGATTCAGGTTGAATAGAGGACCATGGGGAAGACTAGATTATACCCCCTGGCTATTTTCTAACATCTCCCTTCCTATAACATCAGAAATGGGAAATTAATCAGATTTCTGTTGATTTAATGGAAAGAATTCTATCTCTAGGGGCAGAAGATGGAGGTTCAAACCCTACCTTGGATATTACCTAGGCGACCTTGGGCAAGTAACTTACCATTCTTCAATTTCTTTATCTGTGAGATGAGAAAGTTGGATTTGATGAACTCTAAAGTGTTGTCTAGTTCTAAATCTATGAGTCTAAGAGATCTTACCTCTCTTTCCTTTCTGCCAGAGAAAGCAAGAGGCCTGAAATTGCTGTAGAGATTTGGCTGTGTGTGTGTGTGTGTGTGTGTGTGTGTGTGTGTGTGTGTGTGGTGTTAGTAGAGTTGTGGTCTGTACCACCCTGGTGGAGGAGACAAATCTTAGCTATCCATTGCAGTGATTAGGAGAAGAGACCAGAGATCCAAATCAGAGCTCATTAAGGCCAAGGATCAGATTCTCTGCAGGACCATCACTTAACTACCTTCTTCTTGCTGCCAGAGTCCTAAGTGTGGAGACTGCTCTAGTTTTATCCTTTCCTTGTTGCTCCTGCCTTCCTTCCTTCCTCCTACTCTGTTTATAACCTCAATTTTTCTTTGCATCCATTCTTAAAGTCTTAGACCTTAGACCCATGTGACTATCCCATCTCCCCCAGCTCTGCTTAAATATCTACCTTCCTTAGAATCCAACTAAGGGATCACCTCCCTCTCAAAGCCTTTTCCTGTTGGAAAGTGCTTAGTAGATATAATTTGGGTAGGTGCTCCTCAATTGGATCTGAAATTTTAGCTTCCTTATTGTTGGCTTCCCACACTAGTCAGCTTAATCTGATCCCTGAGAGCTAATTCTTAAATTTTCAGTGTGAGAACTTATACATCAGAAATCAACAGAGGCTTTAGATCAAGACTTTATTATTTTGGAGGCAGCTAGGTGGCCTGGTAGATTGAGAGAATCAAGCCTAGAGACAGGAGGTCTTGGATTCAAATTTGGCTTCAGACACTTCCTGTGTGACCCTGGACAAGTCACTTAACCTTCATTGTCTAATCCTTATTGTTCTTCTGCCTTGGAACTGATATGTAATATTGATTCTAAGACAGTAGGTAAGGATTTTTAAAAGAGATTTTCTTTTTTTTTGTTAATAGACTACACTTAAGAAAGTGATGGAGAAAATGTTAATAATTAAGATTAAGCTTAAAAATGTGTCCTCCACACATTTTTTTTCTTTAGAGGGATGGTTGTTAAACATTTAATAGCATGACTTCCCATATTGAAGTAGTTCAGTAGCAATATGAGACATAATTCAACTATCTTAGACATTAGTGAATGTACCTCCCCTTTCAATCACTCCAGTCATGATGTGAAAGAAATTCAAAGATAATTACTTTTGTAAACAAAGATTTTGAGAAGTGACAAAATGGATCTGCAGAAAAAGTAAAAAGCTTAGAACTTGGTAAAATGCCAATCAACTGAGACGGAGACAGAGTTCCAATGGAATCTTGAAGGGAACAGTTAGGAAAGTCCAGCTGCTTGAACTTCACTTCCTTCTTTGGCTGTTGGAAGAGAAGGTGGAAGACAAACTCTTTGGTCATTGATTATCCACAAGACTGAGTCTTCTCAGCACTCAGTCTTATGGATAATCAATGACCTTAGAAGAAACCCATCAGCCTTTGCTGTCAACGTCTTCCATTTGCTGAATTTGAATACATTAGAATCATCAATCAATGGGGATAACTTATAAAATTAGGGAGACCTATTTTCCTTTCACCCCTTTCCCTCATCTTACCTCTTCTATTTAAAAGAATAAAAGACATCTTAGTTGAAAGATTTGATTGTGGGAGTTAGTTATTAGAGGAAACCTTCAAACTTACCATTTCTGAGAACATTCAAGACAGTTGAAGGGAACAGGAAGTAGTGTAGGGGGAGGAGCACTAGATCCAATTTTTCCCCTAGTTTGCTTCCTGGTGTTACAGCTTTGGCATTTCCTATGACCATAATTCCCCTAATAGAGGGATCTACTACAATTTGGAAAATCACTGCCCTGCATTTCTCACCTTGTATCTTTCACTCTAGAATAGCTAGATGATGCTGGGCATGGAGTCAGGAAGATTATCTTCCTGAGTTCAAATCTGACCTAAGACACTATGACTGGGAGAGTCACTTAACCTTATTTGCCTCAATTTCCTCATCTATAAAATGAGATAGAGAAGGAAATGGCAAACCACTCTAATATCTTTGCCAAGAAAATCCTAAATGGGGTGACGAAGAATCAGACATGACTGAAAATGACTTAACAACAATCTTTCTCTCCCCTCCAAGGACTCATCCCAATCTCTCCCAATGCGTCTTGCCAAATATTTTATTTCCGCTATACTCTCTCACCACCAAGGACAGCCCTATATTTACTAATTCACCTGTATACTAAGGATAAGAGCAAGGATTTACTTTCTTGTCACTACTAACATCCCTGTGGAAATGCTGCTGTAATCAATCACTTCTCTCACAATCTGCTCCAGTAGAGAAGAGAGCTGCAGAAGAATCCTCTGTTCCAGTTGTAGACTGCCACACCTATAATTCTGTCTTCTAGTAGCCCAATAAAAGGGCTATGCTATTCTCTTATTCTACTAGATGAAACCGGGACAAACCGGAACCAAGTAGTACTTGAGAAAAGCATCCATCTTTGAATAGACAACTAGATATTTTACCATATTCTGCTAGACTGATGCATTTTCAGTTCAATTCAAGTTATATTTATTGTGCCCCAGGCATTGTTCTCGGCACTCTGGCAGATGAGTGGGAGACTATGATATAAATGAAAACATGCCCTTAGGAGCTTAAATTCTATTGATTGTAGCTGGAGGGGACACAACATATAAATAAGCAAATCTCTGTTTAACACTGTCTGTATTTTCTTTAGGAAGGAATGGAGGAAGGAAGGAAGGAATGGAGGGAGGGAAGAAAGAAGGAAAGAAAGAGAAAGAGGGAGGAAGGAAAGAAACAAGGAAACAAACTTTTAATAAGCACCTACTATGCACCAATCACTGTGCTAAATGCTTTACAAAGAAAAATCTCATTTGATCCTCACAACAACCCTAGGCAGTATGTGCTGCTATTATCCCCATTTAAAGTTGAAGATACTGACACAGACACAGGTTAAATCTATATATATTATCTAACTTCTTAAAGGACAGAGGACTATATTTTTTTGAGGAAGTCATCTTTCTTTCTCTGAATTTCACCACCATGCCTCAGTTATCATTTCTTTGTCCCTATGGGCCCTTGCTCCCTTGGTGAGGTCTTCCTAGAACATCTATCTTTTATTTATTTATTTGTTTATTTATTTATTTATTTTTGCATTTGAATTAATTTATTTAGTCAATTTAGAACATTATTCCTTGGTTACAAGAATCACATTATTTTACTCCCTCCCCTGCCCCAACCCTTCCCGTAGCCATTGCACAATTTCACTGAGTATTATTTGTGTCCTTGATCAGAACCTATTTCCATTTTGTTGGTGTTAGGATGTTCATTTAGAGTCTACATCCCCAGCCACGTCCCCTCCACCCATATATTCAAGCAGTTGTTTTTCTTCTGTGTTTCTATTCCCACAGTTTTTCCTCTGGATGTGGATAGTGTTCTTTCTCATAGATCCCTCCGGGTTGTTCAGGATCACTGCATTGCCACTAATGGAGAAGTCCATTACATTCCATTGTACCACAGTGTATGAGTCTCTGTGTACAATGTTCTTCTGGTTCTGCTCCTTTAAATCTGCATCATTTCCTGGAGGTTGCTCCAGTTCCCATGGAATTTCTCCACTTTATTATTCCTTTGAGCACAATGGTATTCCATTACCAACGTATACCACAATTTGTTCAGCCATTCCCCAATTGAAGGGCATCCCCTCATTTTCCAATTTTTTGCCACCACAAACAGAACAGCTATGAATATTCTTGTATAAGTCTTTTTCCTTATTATTTCTTTGGTGTACAAACCCAGTAGTGCTATGCTGGATCAAAGGGCAGGCAGTCTTTTGGCGCCCTTTGGGCATAGTTCCAAATTGCCCTCCAGAATGGTTGGATCAATTCATAACTCCACCAGCAATGCATTAATGTCCTGACTTTGCCACATCCCCTCCAGTATTATTCATTACTTTCCTTTGCTGTCATGTTAGCCAATCTGCTGGGTGTGAGGTGATACCTCAGAGTTGTTTTGATTTGCATCTCTCTGATTATCAGAGATTTAAAACACTTTTTCATGTGCTTATTAATAGTTTTGATTTCTTTAACTGAAAATTACCTATTCATGTCCCTTGCACAATTATCAATTGGAGAATGGCTTGATTTTTTGTACAATTGGTTTAGCTCTTTATAAATTTGAGTAATTAGACCTTTGTCCAAGGTTTTTGTTATGAAGATTGTTTCCCAATTTGTTACTTCCCTTCTAATTTTGGTTGCATTGCTTTTGTTTGTACAAAACCTTTTTAATTTGATATAATCAAAATTATTGATTTTATATTTTGTGATTTTTTTCTAGCTCTTGCTTGGTTTTAAAATCTTTCCTTTCCCAAAGTTCTGACATGTATACTATTCTGTATTCACCTAATTTACTTATAGTTTTCTTCTTTATATTCATATCATTCACCCATTCTGAGTTTATCTTGGTGTAGGGTGTGATCCAAACTTAATCTCTCCCATACTGTCTTCCCATTTTACCAGCAGTTTTTATCAAATAGTGAATTTTGGTCCTAAAAGCTGGGATCTTTGGGCTTGTCATAGACTATCTTGCTGAGGTCACTTACCCCAAGTCTATTCTACTGATCCTCTTTTCTGTCTCTTAGCTAGTACCAAATTGTTTTGATGACCACTGATTTATAGTATAGTTTGAGATCTGGGACTACAAGGCCTCCTTCCTTCCCATTTTTTTTCATGATTCCCCTGGATATCCTAGATCTTTTGTAGAACATCTATCTTGAAGAAGGGCCCAGAAGTTTGAAATTTTGCCACCACATCCTGTAGAAATATCTTTCCCAATCACCCATTCTTTTCAGCTCTCTTGTATGTGTCATCTTCCCTTTCCTTAGAATGTGAGCTCTTTGAGGTCTGTCACTTTGTTTATATTTGAGTCCCCAGCATTTAACATAATACAGTGTGTGATATTGAAATCACTTTAAAAAGACTGATATATATTAATTTAAGGTTGCCAAGGAATTCACTTATGTAATTCCTAAATGAAACACTCAAGTTAGCTGCCAAATTTTTATGGTGTTTTAATTACAACAGGAGGAAGAAAGTATGAGAGAGAGAGAGAGAGAGAGAGAGAGAGAGAGAGAGAGAGAGAGAGAGAGAGAGAGAGAAAGGAGACAAGGGAGAGAAGGGAAAGAAGTTTAACTCAGAACCACTCTAGCTCAGGCTGAGCCAAAGCAGGTGTTAGGCCTTGGATAGCCAATGCAGGAAAAGGGATCAGTTCTTATCACTCATGTGACCAATCTGAAGGAAAGCGGTCTGTGGGGCTTCTCCAACCTCCAGCACCAGCCTCGAACTGAACTCTAGCCCTCCTCCCAGGAAGTCCCCAGAACTCCAGAGGTTATTCTCTTCCTCACTTCCTGCATGTCACATGTGCCAATGGTGGCTTTAGCTTGACCTAGGACCGCCTGGAGGTCTGTCCTTTTTTGCACATGTCTATTGAAGGTCATATTCTCAAATAATTAAATATTGAGTTTGCTGTAGCCCTTCCTAATCTTGTTACACTGAGTAGGGTGGAGAATGTAGTTTCCAAGACCTGATTCTGTTATTCCAAGTATCTCTATTGTTATTGATCAGGAAATTGCTAAATCTGATCTTCTAAAGAATGGTCTGAATAGGGTGGAGTAGTTTTGAAATTCACAAGTGGTATGAAAGGATTCAGGGGACACATAATAAGTGCCTAATAAAAGGTTTGCTGACTTGTTCAATCATTTTCAGTCCTGTCCAACTCTAAATGGCACTATTTGGTTTTGTTGTTGTTGTTTTTTTGGGGGGTTTTTGGCAGAGACACTGAGGTGGTTTGCAGTTTCCTTCTCCAGATCATTTTAAAGATGAAGAGCTGAGACAAATGGAATTAAGTGACTCCCCAAGAGTCACACATCTAGTCAGTGACTGAGACCAGATTTGAACTGGGGGAGCTGAGTCTTCCTGTCTCCAGGACCAGCACTCAATCCACTGTGCCATCTAGCTGCTCCTACTTGAACTACAATGAACCATTTGAACATTACCCCCTTTTGTCTTCTTTCTTATAGAAGATTTTTCATCCAAAGTGGAGAATGGAATCTGGAGGCTTATCCTGAGAGACTCACAACTACCGTCCCTTCTCAGAGTAGCATCATGCCCCCAGCCCTGTTAACCAGATGCCTCTGGATTTCAGGTACTGCTACATCGAGAGAATTATGATCTTTCTGATCCTGATCTGAGAATAGTCCATTACTCAGGTCTCATACTGGGCTGGGGGTAGTAATTCCTACACCTTTGTTTCCACTGAGGGACTGATATTTCTTGACCAGACCCAAGTGGACTAGATCATCTGCCTTTTTTTTTTTTTAATTTTATAGTATTTTATTTGATCATTTCCATGCATTTTTCATTAAAGACAAAGATCATTTTCTTTTCCTCCCTCCCACCCCCCGTGGCCAACGCGTGATTCCACTGGTATCATATGTGTTCTTGACTTGAACCCATTGCCATGTTGTTAGTATTTGCATCAGAGTGTTCGCTACGAGTCTTTCCTCTGTCATGTCCCCTCAGCCATTGTAGTCAGGCAGTTGCTTTTCCTCGGTGTTTCTATTCCCTCAGTTTGTCCTCTGCTTTTGGATTCATCTGCCTTTTTTAAGGCTTCATTTTCTTGTCCCAATTGTAAGACCTTTAATAAACACAACTGGTCAGATGAATTGGGGCCCTACCCATAAATCCTATTGTTAACTAAATTTTTATTTAGTCTAATTTTTAGTGCTAACCCTAAAAAGCTTGAGAAGTTAGTTAACTCCCAATTGAACAACTATGAAATCTTCTTATAGAAATGCATAGTGCTTCATTAACCTAATACTAATAATTTTATATGATTATTTTAAATCAGTGGAGGTTATATTTAAAGAGTAGCTAATAAGGCTACTAAGGAAGGTTGAGCTTCTTTCCCTTGTCTCTGGAAAATGAGTAGCAATGCAAGTAAAGATTTCTGTGAAGAGTTAAGCCATGATTCTGATAGCACCTATAGCTACTTTAAATGCTACCATAGTCCTAATTAGCAACTATGACACCTGAAGCAAGTAACACAAAATAGAATTTAGGATGCCAAAGGTTCTCTGAAATCAGCTTTTGAAAGGAAATTCAACAGCCTGAGTTATGAAAGCTTGATACTGTATAGTCATTGTTGCCAGCAGTATCCTGCTTCAGGGCTGGAAACCAGTTGCAAGTTCAGCTGATACATTTTGATCTGGTAGGAGCAGATGTCATCTGTTGTCATAGCTTGATCACTACTTCCTCCCAGACTGTCACATGCTATGTGTGGGGGCACATCAGCAACATGAGCAAAACTAACATAGACAGCCTCCATACATACCTCAATGTTGACCCAAAGGAATAACTCTGAGACAAGTTCTGCTGCTGCCCTCAGAGACTCTGTCTCTTCTCTCATCAGCTCTGACCAAATGCATTTTCCACATTAAATAACACTCTCCTCACTTAAATAAAGTCTGATTTCTGTTCTGTAATAGTAACCTTCCTGCTTCATGGAACCAACTCAAATGTCCCTGCAGAAATACTGGTACCATCATCTACTTTCTGACTACTAGACTTAGATTCAGAAGATCTGGGTTCCAAGAGTGCCTCAGAGCTTGTAGCAATGTGATCATGGGTATGCAATTCAATCTTTCAGAGACTCATTGTCCCAATAATAGTAGTTAACATTTCTGTAATCTGTTGAGGCTTGCAAAGTGATTTATGTATGTTATGTTGTTCAATTCTTACAACGCCTTTAAGATCATCAACCAATAAACATTTATTAAGTGCCTACTGTGTGCCTAGTGTGATAGAGGCTGGCACTAGAGAAAAAATGCTAGACTAAAGAGCATATGAAATTGATCACCTCGATGGGGAAGGGCCCCAGGAGTGGAATCTTGAGGAGAGAAGACTCTGACTGGGGAGCAGTGAGGGTCTCTCCGTCTTGAGACTTCTGAAGAGAGAAACTGGATAAAGACTGAGGGTTACCCACTTTTCCTGCTGGTGACTGGAAATCCTTCCCCCCAACACTTCCCAATTGAAGGGACTTTCTGAAGAGGAACCTGAGCAGACTTTACCTCAGCTCCTGTTGCTCAGGGGTGAGTCAACCTGACTTTCTCTCAGGAGGACTCAGGCTGCCCAGGCTGGAGATCCCCCCCAAACTTGAGGAGGGAGGAAAAGTATTTAGATAGATACAGAGACCCCCTTTTCCCACTTTCCTGTTCCTATTCTTCCCTGCCTGTTATTGCTTTTGTATTATCTTATTTGAGTTAACATTAAAAGTTATCTGTTCCCCAAGCTGAGTGTGAATGAACAGATCAAGGGGAGACCCTTTGGTCTTGAGTAGTGGAAGAGGGACAAGAGGGACAAGAATGAATTGGGGAGAGCAGCTTTAGCTAAGAAGGGAAAGCAGAAGGAGGAAAATCTTTAAACCCCCTCTCTTCTCTCTGAGCCAACCCGTTACATC
Organism: Monodelphis domestica; assembly: GCF_027887165.1. NCBI lineage: Eukaryota > Metazoa > Chordata > Mammalia > Didelphimorphia > Didelphidae > Monodelphis > Monodelphis domestica. Next base: position 54,111,117 of record NC_077231.1, on the reverse strand, counting down.
TGCTGTCTCCCCTGAACCCCACTTTAGTGGAGGTGGTTCTCCTCTCCAACCCTCTCTCCATACCTTGGGCTCCAAGCCTCCTCTCATGCATACATCCCTTCTCCCTTCTTTCTTTCTTTTTATTTTTAAACACTAGACATTGTGTTAAATGCTGCAGATACAAAGAAAAGTATAAAACAAAACTCAGTCAAATGGGGGAAGACAATATAAAAAGAAGCTGAAGTGTGTGGGGGGAGAAGAGGTGCTATTATAACCCTTTTTTATAAATGAGGAAACTAAGGTTGAGAGAGTTAAAGGAACTCAGGGTCTTACAACTAGGAAGCCTATGAAGTAGAATTTGAACTTAGGTCTTCCTGATCCCAAGTTCAGCTTTTTATTTGGCATACCACCAGCTGTCTCCTCTTTACAATGAAGATAATAATACTCACATTCTTTATTTTATGTAGTTATGATGAGGAAAGAGCTTTGAAAAGCTTTAAAAAGCTGTATGAATAAGTATTGTGATTCTTGATGCTACTGTTATCCAGGTTCAAGCTTGGAGAATTTGAGTAGTATGACTGTCTTCTGGGGCAGAGAGAATGATGACTCAATGCTGCATGCCTACGAGAGGAACTAATTTGATATGAGAGCTTTGGCAGTAGACGGCATTTTTCTTTCCTAATTCAAAACCTCTTTTGAACATATATAACATGGTTCAAGAATCTCTTCAGAGAGTGACCCATGGAGAGAGAAAACAGATTTTGTAAAGCAGACATGTACAGGAAGACATCAATATTGAGATGCCAACTTTCCCCTACATGTTTGCCTTGAAAAGTTTATTCTTTCTATAGTTAGTTTCCTGAAGAGAAGTCTGGAACTGTATTTGTTTTTCTCAAAGCTAGAAGAAAGAATCAAGTTTTTAGTTTCCAAATCTTTAGTCAAAGGCCACTCCCAACTCTCTACCAATGAGGGTGTCTTATGTAAATACTTGAAACTCATAACTTGGGTTACACTATTATTTTTAGCAGTAGTGCCAAAGGTTTGCTGGAAAATATTTAGTAACTTCCTCTCAGAAAAAAAAAATGGGTATACCTGACACACTTTCAAGATTAATCTGTATAATTAGCAATTTATCCCTTACTTTAAATTCAGATAATCAACAAGACAGTAACCAAGCCCTGATTTGTATCTTTTGCCAATGTGAAGTATAAATGACATGACTCCAGCCTACCCATGGATGTCAAGTTGTTTTGCTGAAGAGGACAATTATACATGTCTTTTTTCCTTCCTTCCTTCCTTCCTTCCTTCCTTCCTTCCTTCCTTCCTTCCTTCCTTCCTTCCTTCCTTCCTTCCTTCCTTCCTTCCTTCCTTCCTTCCTTCCTTCCTTCCTTCCTTCCTTCCTTCCTTCCTTCCTTCCTTCCTTCCTTCCTTCCTTCCTTCCTTCCTTCCTTCCTTCCTTCCTTCCTTCCTTCCTTCCTTTCTTCCCTCCTTCCTTCCTTCCTTCCTTCCTTCCTTCCTTCCTTCCTTCCTTCCTTCCTTCCTTCCTTCCTTCCTTCCTTCCTTCCTTCCTTCCTTCCTTCCTTCCTTCCTTCCTTCCTTCCTTCCTTCCCTCCTTCCTTCCTTCCTTCCTTCCCTCCTTCCTTCCCTCCTTCCTTCCTTTCTTCCTTCCTTCCTTCCTTCCCTCCTTTCTTCCTTCCTTCCTTCCTTCCTTCCTTCCTTCCTTCCTTCCTTCCTTCCTTCCTTCCTTCCTTCCTTCCTTCCTTCCTTCCTTCCTTCCTTCTTTTCTCTCTCTCTCTCTCTCTCTCTCTCTCTCTCTCTCTCTCTCTCTCTCTCTCTCTCTCTCTCTCTCTCTCTCTCTCTCTCTCTCTCCCTCTCTCTCTCTCCCTCTCTCTCTCTCCTTTAGTAAAGACCAGTTGGAAGAATAGTTGCTTCAAGGATATTAACTCTGAAAGAAGTAGTCCTAACTTTCTATTTATCAAACCTTTCTCCTATTACAACACTGATTCCTCATTCTGTGTCCAGGTTTCTTTTTGGTCTAGATTCATTTAAAATTTTCCCTTCTTTTAAGAGTCTATAATATCAATAGAAATCTCTTCAGTTCAAAGTAGAGCTGTCAAACACAGGCACAGGCTGCTTAATTGGAAAATATATAACCAAATAAGTTAAAATAAAATACAGTAGAATGTAGATGATGTTACTATGTGATTTTCTAAGTCAATATGTGAACCCACTATGTGTTAAGCATTGGAGATTAAAAAAAAAAGATAAAAAATCCTTAATCTTAAGGAAATCATAGTCTAATGCATAAAAAACAACAAACAAACAAAAAAAACCAAACCTCCAAACAACTGTATAAACAAGATATTTATAGGATAAAATGGAAATAATCATCAGAGGGAAGGTACTAGAAATGAAGGGAATTCTTAAAGGTTTCTTGCAGAAGGTTGGATTTGGGAATTAAAGGGAGCCAAGAGAGCTAGGAGATAGAGATGAGAAGGCATGGGGGACAACAAGTGGAAGTGCCCAGAGTCAAGAAATGTAATGACTTTTTTGGAGTTCGGTGTCACTGAAATGCAGAGCCTGGGAAAGGGCATAAAGTGTAAGAAGACTTGAAAGGTAGAGGGGGCAAGTTGTGACAGTCGTAAATGCTAAACAGAGGATTTAACGTTTGATGTCGGAGGTGACAGGGAGCCATTGGACTTTATTGAATGGTGGAGAAACATGATCAGACCTATGCTCTAGGTTAACAATTGCATATAGGATAGACTGGAGAAGAGAGAGACTTGTAGTAAGCAGACCAACCAACAGGCTGTTATAACAGTTCAGGTGTGAGGTGAGAGCCTACACTAGGCTAGTGGCAGTGTCAGAAGAGAAAAGGCATTTATGTGCAAGAGATACTACAAAGGCAAAATGGACAGACCAAGCCTGGCAGCAGATGGTATGTGGTGGATGAGAGAGGGTGAGGAGTAGAGGGTGACACCCAAGTTTCAAGCCGAAGGGGCTGGGGATGATAGAGATGTTTGGAAGGAGGGAGAGTTTAGGGATGGAGAAGTAGATTTGTGAATCATCAGTATAGAAATGATAACTGAATCCATAGAAATGGAGAGATTATCAAAAGAAACAGCATAAAGAAAGAAGAGAAGAGGACACAGGTCATAGCCCTGTGGGACAGACCCTGGTAGCTGAAAACCCCCAGCTTTAGCCACCATTAATTGTAGTTACTGTTGTTCCTTTCTTGTGGCAACAGCCTGCTACCAGCTCTGACTACCCTGTGTCTTCGGTGTATACTTTTAGACTCTCAGGAGATTTTGATTCTCTCTCTTCTGTGGGATAATGGTAGAAGGGGACAACTGACTTTTCCTAGGACACTAATAGTTTCCAGTGGCATTTGGATTAGAATATATTGATAATTTTTTGCCTATCTTGCAGGCACCCATCTCATCTGTATTCCCACTTCCCTGTTAAAAAGAACTGTATTATTGTTATAAAGTCTCCTCTATTTGACAACTTCATCCCCAATATACTCCGCTCCCACCCATATATACTCAATTGGGGCTCCTTATAGTTACACCAGTTCAAGATCAATTCATATATTTGTGGTCAACATGTACTTAAATGATGTGTTTTCTTTATCAATCCCAAACCAGAGAATACAATAACTTGAAACATAATCATTTAATTAGAATTGAACAGGGGATAGCAAACTATAGCTCATGGACAAAATTGGATTTATTTTTAAATAAAGTTTTATTGCATTTAAACATTAAAAAAAATCTTAGCTTATGGGCCCTGCTAAAACAAGAAATAGGCCAATCTATCCCATAGGCTATGGTTTGCTGACCCCCTAGAATACAAAATCATGATAATTAACAAGGGAACAGTACCGGCCATACACAGATTCCCAAGTCAACAGCAGGAAAGGAAACGCTTGTAGGATAGATAACTCATACTCTTAGAATAATCCCAAATGGATCACTTCTTTGCCTCCAAAGTTGCAGCTTACTATCCATGCAGAGCTATTGATATCATCTGCTGTTCTGCTGATGCGAGCTTCTTTTTGAATTTTCCCATTGACTTTTTAGGTTACAGATATTATCTTCTGGGTTGCTTTCTCTCCTGCATTGCAATCTGATGGTTCTCCCATTGAATGGCAGCTGTGGCTTCTTCCCAATGGGGGACTGATTTAAGTTCTTTTATGAGTCGACCCTTAGCATCAGGACTAGTCCAGATCTTTAGGAGGTCAGACCCACAGGAAGACGCAGTTAACATGGCAACAATCCCCCAAATTAAATCTCTCTGACTCTGTCTGTCTGTCTCTGTCTCTATCTCTGTCTCTTTGTCTGACTATTTCTGTTGGTTTGTCCCTCTCCCTCCCTCTCCCCCCACCCACTCCCTCTCTGTCTGTCTGTCTCTCCCTTTCTCTCTTTTTCTCCCCCTACTATTCTACCCCCCCTTAATATTAACTCCCCTAGGTCCACTAATATTTTTGTGAAGTGACACTCCCTTCATGCCCCTAGCACTAGGGCTATAGCTTCAGTGAGCAAGACTGGAGGGTTCAGGGAAAATCTAGGAACCTTTGCCCTGGATTTCTGCTGCTACACAAATTGCTTCTTCCCCTATAGTATTTTTATGTCAGTGTTCACTTGTAGGTCACAGAGGCAATTTTCCCTCTGTATTATGGATGTCGCTACTTCTACACCTCTACCTTTGTAAGATACCTTGAATCCCCTTCCCTTGTCATCCTGTGATTTATACCTATCCATATTTTACTATATAACTATCCATATTTTATAGATATGGACACTGAGTCTCAGAAAGACAAAATTATTTCCCCGTAGTTAGACATTTAATAATCGCGGAGAGCCATTATTTGAACCTAGATCTTCTGCCTATGAGTCAAATGTTTTTCTTCCTGTTCAATGCTGTTTTCATTTGCCACTTTGGTCCACCTTTTGTCACTGAGTTGCTATAGTCAGAAGAAGCAAATCTTAGAAATTAGTGTACATTACCCTTTATTAAGCCCAAGTTGCCACTGGAAAGAAGCCAGGCTAGGATGAGAGATATCAGGCACATCATTTATTTGTGTTACTATTTGCTCAACATTCTTTCCCTGAGGGTGAATTTTATTTGGAGGGGAGGAAACTCATTTTATAAATATGCTGCCCAACCTGGGGATATGTTAGGGTGTCCCATTTCTGGTGGGATACACCAGTACCTTAAGCATGTTCTTTAAGTGTTATTTATGGAGCCAGAAGAATCTTAGATCGGGAGGTAGAAAACCTGGCTTCTAACACTCATTGAGTTTCCTTGGACAAGTAACCAACTTCTCTGGACTTCCATTTCCTCATCCGTAAAATGAAGGAAATGGACCAGAGGGCTTTCAAAGGTCCCTCATAAGCCCTAAATTCTATAATTCTTTGAAATCTTCTTGCTAAATATCTTTTAGATCTGAATTAAACCCACAGATCAAGTTAAATTACCCAAGAGGTCACTCCATCCTGAATTAAAGCCTTCAGAGACCTCAGCCGACTTTGATCTCAGGATTGCTTTCTTTTTACAGCTGTGAGGGTAAAGAGAAAAAAAGGGCCAGCATACTCTTGCTGTAACTCCGTATGACTAATGGTTACCATGGAAACCACTAAATATTCCATCTAGACCTTGCATCTGCACAGCTCACTGAAGCAGAGGAAATAAATGTTGCTGCTTTGGAAAATGATAAAAATAATCTGCCCTATCTTTATGCTGTGAAGGCAAGGAGAAAGCATACACCTGGAGGTCAAGTCATTTCATCTCATTAGCCTCTTCATGCTTTATTTAACCTTGGAAGGTCTCTGGAACTAACTAAATGGTGACAGGCCAAATTCCTCCAAGATTTAGCATTTGGCACTAAAATATTTCCTTTTTTAATTTTTAAAAATCGGGGCTGCTTATTCACATCTGATGGGTCAGTATGATTATTCTTATATTCTATAATAATAACAATAGTTTTCTCTAGCATTTGAAGGTTTGCCAAGTGTTTCATACATACATACATATAGATATTCACAAATATATTTTAATAAGAACCCTATAAGGTATTATTATTTCCATTTTACAGAAGAAGAAACCAAGGCTCAGAGAGGATCAGTGGTTGATTGGCCAATGGTCAAATAGTTTTTTAGTGTAGGAGATAGAATTTGGTTTTTCTAGTTTCCAAGACTTTCAGTCTTTCTACTTTATCAAACAGAAAGGGTACAATTGAAAAGATGCTCTGTTTTATACATTAAATTCTGCCTGGGCAGAATTACATTATTTCTGGCATATTTCTGGGTCTCCAGTTTCTAGTGACTCTGTTGCTCACTCTCAGGCCTTTGGTTGCTTTGGCTCTCCGATTACCCACAACCACTTCTCTTCAGTCTCTCAAGTCTTCCCAACTACCTTTTAACTTCCCTTGATGGAAGACTGCTCTACAGTGGGTTTATATGCAGCCTCTTGGGAGCTGTAATGACAAGTCATTCTTTTTCTGACCTATAAGTACTTTTTACATAATGGCTTTTGGAACAGGAAATAATCCAAAGTCTGTTCACCCTACATATAAAACAAATTAGTTTGATTCAGTGATCTCTAAATGACCATTTAACTCTACCACTTAAATGGAGTTCGTTGAGACTTGTGATCCTACCTGTAGATGCATGTTTTCTGAAAATTGGAGAGAGGAAATGTTTAGATATGGGAAGAGAGAAGGGCATTTCAAGAGGACCTAAGCTGAGAGATCAATCATAGAATCATAAATGTTAGATCTCGAATGTGGCTGAGAAATCATTGAGCCAAGCTGCTTCATTTTATATGTTGGATGGATGGACCCTGGACTATTTCAAATCCTATAAGCTCTGAACATTACTTGTTCATCTGAAAAAAAGTCTTAGGATTACATCTCCCAGGAGGCTACGTATAAAACTGCTGTAGGGGAAAGTCTTTTAGCACAGGAAGTTAAAAGGAATCTGGAGAGACTGAGGAGAAGTGATGTAAGGCAGCAGAGTCAAGGCAAACAAAGGCCTGGGGATGAGCAGCAGTCACCACTGGCTGGGAGGAGGAGAAATGTCACCAACTTCAGGACAGCATGACAATTCTATGCCTTTGACTGATTCTCCTCCTCATCCTACCTGGGCAACTGACTAGTAACTCATGTAAATCCTCCTCTATTTCTTTCCATTCATCATGCTTCTACTTTATTATAATACACAGATATTTTCTCGCCTTTCCTCAATTTAACTCCCAACTGATTTTCATCTACTTTGTTTCCAATTGTTGTTATTTGCTGTCACGAAAATTAGTTTGAGAGATTTTATATATATTCTTGTCAAGATAGAGACTAACACTAATTTGATTGGGAGAAAGTAAGAAAGTGGCTATAATGTAAGGACAAATACACCACTATAAAAAAAATTTTTTTTTTAAGTTAAGGACACATGCAGGAGCTCATACAACCTCTGGGGCAGCCCAATCCATCCTGAACAGAGTCAGGTTTTCAGAATTAGCTTGGCTACCTCTTTTCCTCATGGTTCTAAGGGGTAGCCCTAAGGGATCAGAAGCAATTTGATGTGTATTTGTCTTTATGTTAGAGTCATTTTCTACCCTGTGAAAGAAAGAGGAATCATTAAGCAAAAGCATCTGAACCAGAGAATATGTCTTCCAATGTATACAAGATTCTATCTTAGCAATTCTCCATCTTTTTGTTAGGAGGGAGGAGGTATTTTGTTCTTTCCTCCAGAATATTCATTGATTTTTCCACTACTTGGAATTTAACTCCTTTTAAGTAAATTTTAACTTTATATTGTTGTCCTCATTATATATATTGCTCTGATTCTACTTATTGACTTGTGTCAGGTCATATATATCTTCCCATGTTTCTCTGAATTCTTCATATTTATCATTTCTCACTGTACCTTAATATTCCATTATGGTCATATGCCATAAGCTTTTTGAACCATTCCACAGTTCATAGGCATTTTCTTTTTCCTACTTCTTTGTTATCATAAAGAATATTGCTATGACTTTTTGATATAATATAGATCTAGACACACACACATATATGTTTATACTATTTATCTTTAAGCTAAATATATAAACTACACATTAGATTTTTGTTTCTGTCTTTGGCTACCCAGTAATGGGAATGCTAGGTAAAAAGTATGGACAAGGAGCCATTTTTTTTTAACCTAATTTGAAATTGAAATTCAGAACAGTCGAACTTCTTCAAAGCGTCACCTTAATTTATCTGTCTTCCACAAACTCCTCCAACAGTGACTGACTCAAACTTAAATATTCACCAATTTGCATGGAATGAGGAAACACCTCAGAGTTGTTCTAATTTGTATATCTCTTAATATTAGTGATTTGGGACATGTTTCTATAAAGTCATTTATGGTTTGAAAGTCATCTTTTGAAAAGCATTCATCTTCTTTGAGAACTTACCTATTGGGAATTTTTTTGATGTTTTAATAGAACTTGCAAATAGTTAGAATTCAGGATTCAAAAGGGACCAGCTGATCCTTTTATTTTTTGGGGGGAGCAAAATTTCCTTCTACAAGTCAATTTAGGTACGTCAGCAATTGGGAAATAAGGCATGAGCAACCATAAAATGCAGTTGGCAGACAAAAATAAATGAATAAATGGAACCTAACTAAGTGGCCAGTGGTTGCTTGATCAATAATAATTCATGGTTCTTTGTCACCTCTCATTCCCATTCATGAGATATCCAAGCTGCCTCATGCATATTGCAAAATTGCAAAACCATTCAGCTGTTACTCAGCTGTAGGATGAAGGTCTTGGTTGGTTGCCCCTACCTTTTTTCATAAGGTTAGCACAATTCTTTGCCTGGACCTAGGGATACTACTTATGGAGAAACCATCTTTCAAATAAACCAGAAAAGGGGTCAAGGAGATAAACCATGGAAAATTTCCACAAAACATGGGAAAAGATGTTCTGGTAAAAGGTCAGTTTGGATAATGCCATCTGAACTCATGGAATCTCTTTCTCCTTGTGAATAAGTTGGGTAGTCTACCCTTCCAGACTTTATTACTTAAGAAGGGGAGGTTGTAATTACTATAAATCACTTGGTTTTGTTACTTGAAGATTGGATTTTTTTATTCTGATTACCAATGGTATTTAGACTGTCCTGGTAATGGAAAGTTCCATTATATCCATTTTGTGAATTCTATAATTAATAAATTTCAGAAGTAATTCTTTAAGACTTGCTGGAGGAGAAGCCTGGCATCATTACAACAATAAAAATTGTTGCTAAAGTTAGTATTTATAAATTTATATAATGCTTTAAGATTCATAAAGCACTTTATAAATGTTTAATTTAATCCTTATAAAAATCCTAGGAGTTACTTTCTTCATATTATAGGTGAGAAACTGAGTCAAGTGGAAGTTAAATGACTTGCCCAGGATTGAAGAACGAATAAATGCCTGAGGTTGGATTGGAACTCAGGTGTTCCCAACTCTAAGTCCAACTTACTATCCATTATTTCATCTTCTTGCAGAACAGAAAGGGAGCAGGGCCCAGAGCCAGGAAGACTTGGTCTTGAGTTCTACATGTATTAGCTGTATGACCCTGGGCAAGTGTCATAACCTTTTAGTACTCTAAGAAACTCTCTAAAATTTTATGGTGTTGGGAAGGCATTGACTTCAGTTGGTAGGGAAAATGTCCAGATCTGGTATTCTATTCGGATGATATCATAAATCAATTTCTTATTCCCATAACTTGCAGAAGAGTTGTTGAACTGGTAAAAGGAGTTTGCTCACAAGGGAATTCTACTGTCCACAAGTAGAAATAAACAACAACAACAATTCATATGGTTCTAGTTTGTATTTTCAAGTGGAATGAACCACCTTTGTTTTGGGAATAGCTTTGGGAAGAAACTGAGTACCAATACCTTTCCTAGAGTGAAGGCATGTTGCTGAAGAGATTCTATAAGAGTTGAGAGATTCCATAAGCAAGTGATCCAAGCTGCTCTTGCCTCCTCCCAGTTGCTGAGTTCCTTTCTGGAACCTCCATCTGAGGAAGAACTGAAGCCAACTTGCTTACTTAAATTGCAACATAGACCATGAATCTCCACCTTCTTTTCTTTTCTTTTCTTTTCCCCCTATGCTTCAATTCTTCTCCCACTAGAAAGTAAACTCTGAATGACAGAGATTTCTCTTTTTGTTGGTATTTATATTTTCACTGCTTCGCACACAGTCTGACATATACTGTCGTTTATTTGTTTTTTAGTCATGTCTGATTCTTTGTGATCTCTTTTGGGGTTTTCTTGGCAATACTAGAATAGTTTGCCTTTTCCTTCTCCAGCTCATTTGACCGATGAGGAAACTGAAGCAAACAGGGTTAAGTGACTTGTCCAGGGTCACACAGCTATTAAGTCTATGATTTTGGATTTAAACTCAGGTCTTCCTGACTCCAGTGTCTGCACTTCATCCATACCCCTGATGTATAGTAAATACTTAATATAAATGATGAATGTTCTCTTGTTCTCTCTCTCTCTCTCTCTCTCTCTCTCTCTCTCTCTCTCTCTCTCTCTCTCTCTCACACACACACACACACACACACACACACACACTACTATTTTGCCATCCCTATTTAGGAGGTAAAGACTAGACTTGTGATTTCATTGATACAGGGAACTACTGAAAAGGAAACCCCTCTACCCTGTAGATAGGCACTTTCCCTGGCAATTACAGTCTTACAGAGAGCTTAAGTGACTCATCCAGTCATACATCTAGTATCTATCAGGAATGTGACAGTTCCCTCTACTTTTCCAGATGGAATCATCTGCACTAGACATGTTATGTTCTAAATAAATATTTATTGAATTAATTGTTTAAAGGATGAATCTAGATAAATATACAAATTGTGGACATAGAAAGAACAGATGATGGAGTCCAAATGTAGATTGAATTATAGTATTCTTCACTTTATTTCCTCCATGAATTTTTCTCTAGTGGCCAGGACAAAGAAATGAGTAACAAATTGGGTGGCAATCAGGAATCCTGTTCAACATGGATGCTCTGGGAATCAGGAGAAGCAGCATATCAAAAATCATATAGGAAACTCTAGGAAAATAGATTTGCTGGTGTATTGTTGGTGGGGTTGTGAATTGTTACAGCAGTTCTACAAAAGCAATTTGCAACCATGCCCAGAAAGTTTCTAAAATTTGCATACTTTTTGTCCCAACTATAGCCTACTAGGCCTATACTGCAAAGAAATCAAAGAAAGAGGGAAAGGAACAATATGTACAGAATTATTCATAGCAACTCTTTCATGGTGCCCACAAATAAGAAAAGTAAGGGGGTATCCTCCTATTGAGTATTGGATAAACAAATTGTGGTGTACTAATTTAATGGAATGTCACTGCATCATAAAAAAGGATGAATGCACAGTTTCAGAGGAAACTGGAAAGACTTGTACGAACTGAAGAAGAGTGAAATGAATAGACACAGGAAAACAACCGATTCAATGATAACAATATTATGAAGAAGAAAAAAATTTGGAAGTTATAAAACTGTGATCAGCATAATGATAAACCATAAACTCAAAGAACTGATGGTAAAACATACCACTCACCTCCTGACATTGAGATGATGAACTTAAATTGCTGAAAGAGACATTTTTTTAGGTAGGGCTATTATGGGAGACTTTTAAAAAATTTGGCAATATTATGCAGATGTGTGTTGGCTTTATTTTTTGATCTGGACAGATTTTCTTTGTTTTAAATTTACTCAACAGGACCAATAATTAAATTTTTTTTAAACCAGGTGAAATGGCAACTAGGCTGCCCAGTGCATAGTCAGACCTGGAGATGGGAAGTCTTAGATTCAAATCTGGTCTTAGATACTTCCTAGTTGTGTGATACTGGGCAAATCAGTTCACCCCAATTACCTAGATTTTATTTATCTTCTTTATTGATCTTCTGCCTTGGAACCGATAGTATCGATTCTAAGATAAAAGATAAGAGTTTAAAAACAAAAACCAATTAAAAAGTCAGGAGACCAGGAAAATAGAAGTCAGGTGGGCATAGAATGTCAAGACAAGATAAGACAGATGTTTAAAGGCCTGAACAGAAATTAGCTAACTAGTAGAACAAAGGTAACAAACCCCACCATAAGGTGACTGAACTAGAATCAGTTGGCAGAAGATCAAAATGAATATGAGGGTGGAATGAGGTGATTAGAAGATATTAGAAGCATCTGAAACCAAGAAGATCTTAATTCTGAGATAAGTGTGGGCTTTCCTCTATGGGAGGAACCAATCCCAGGGTGTGGGCATTCTATAACCCAAAGGGGAGAGCTTTTAAGTGACTGATTTGCTTTCAAAATAAAACAAATGTATATCACATCAACAAATTCAGTTCTACAAATTATTCTTCAGCACTTGTATTTGCAGAGCTAACATTAGATGAGTGGAATGCCAAGACTAAAAGACAATACTTCTTGCCCACAAAAAGCTTGCATTCTACTGGAATGGCATAAAAAGGAGCAGGGAGAACTAAATGCAATTTGCTAAGGAGGGAGAAAACACAAACAATTAAGGATAACAAAAGATTGTTCCAGAGTTGACTATTTCAAGAAGATACAGATTCTGAGAGGCAGGGGTGAAGGGAAAGTATATGCCAAGCAAGGTTGTTATCCACACACTCAGCAGTGTTAATTGGCAAGGCTCTAAGAGATGTCTAATTCCCAAGTGCTTTTCATTACAACAAATACCAGATGGAAAGATTAGGAGGGAAGTTAAAGGATGAGGAGGGCCACTTGGGCACTCAGGGTTCCTTGAGCACATCACTCCCAGGCAAGGGTGATGCCATTCTCTGGCTTCTCCAACCATCCCTCACCTTCCCCCTTCTTCTCATTGACACCTTTAAAGGGTCTGCCTATGTGCACATTATTTTTCAGATGTCTAATTCCGACTTCGAAAATTGCTAGTTTCAACGATTTTGCCAGATGGCTGAGGGAAGAGCAATTGACTGTTAGAGCTAAATGCCTGTGTCAGAGCCCAAAGCATCCTCCTTCCATGAACATAAAAAGCAACACAGATCTCCCAGTAGGCAATTGTAAAAATCACATCGAATGAGGAGGCATCATCCTGGCCAAAAAAGGAAATAAATTGTACTCTCTCGCCAATCAAATGAGGGCTATCCCATTGGCTCTATGGAGTTTATAGGTACACTTGGAAGATGTGTAAATAAGCTATTCTCTTTCTCTCTCTCTCTTTTTCTTTTTGCTTCCCAAAATGTTAGTTTGCCAAGGATTTTTAAAATTCATAATAAAAATAAAATTTAATTTTTAAAAAGTATGAGAAGCCCAATTCAGAAGTTAAAAAAGAAACACCTTTGTATATTACCTACCTCTCTAGGCCACTAGAAGATATTAAGAAAGATATAAAGAAGGAAAGAAAGAAGGAAGAAAGGAAGGAAGGGAGGAAGAAAGAGAGAAAAAATGAAAGATGATAAGTAGGGAAAAAAGAAAAAATAAGGGAGGGAAGGATAGAAGGGTCACAAGAAATTAAGCAAGTAAAGATGACTTTTGCCTTAGGAGTTACACCTCAGAAATTCTGGTGGAAGGTGTTCAGAGCTGGCAGGTTCCCCCTTATTGAAGGGCTTAAAGAAACAGTTGAAGAGGCAAAAGAGCAAGATGGGGGAGATTTTGTGAGTTGGACCTAATGCTATCCATTGTGACCACTTATCAGGTATATTGTAAAAATGGGAATGTTTCTTGTGTGTGAGTTGGCCCAAATAGCCACTGAGGTTTCTTCTAATCACACTGTGTATGACTTTGTGTAATTTTCCCTGCTTTTAAAAAGAGATTTATTTGGTTGGAAGAAGGTGTTTGAACTCTAAAATGGATAACATTAATAATCCATGTTTCAATAATCCATCTTCCTGGGAGTGAGAGTGAGAAAGCTAGCCTCAACACACATCTTCTTGGTTTACTTTTTCAAAACATAGTAGACCTCAAAAAGCACCTAGTCAAGTCATAACAGGGCAGGAATCTCTTCTCTAGCATCTCAGATAAGAGGTCATTCAACCCTTCCTTGAAGACCTCTGGAGACAGTGAACTCATTAGGACTTTTTCCAATTCTTTTTACTCATGGATAGCTCTAGTTACTATTAGAACTAACTCAAAATCTGCCTCACATTATTCTTTTGTTTCTGCCTCATGAGTTGGGACAAGTCCAGACATTCCAACCTACATCTCTTTCACGTATAGTGAACTTAGGGACATATTCTTCAGGTACCTTCGTCTCCTTGAGTAAATTCAGGGGCAAAGAGGCTGCTTCATTTCACTTATTATTTAGATGAATGAAAATATCAGAAGAAAAGACACCATCCTACAAAAGAATGCTTCCAAACAACTTTCACATAGATGGGTCTCCCCTCAGCTTCCAATTCCTTGCCCGCAAAGAGAGCTGCTAGAATATTTTAGAACATATAGTTGGTATTTTTTTTTCATTTTCCTTGATCATCTTAGGAATTCAACCCAATATGGTATTTCTGGATCAAAAAGTCCCCATTGTTTTACAACTCATTTGTTTTCCCGAATATTTGGATCAGTTTAGATATACATTTTAACGGATAAAAATGCCATTCTTAACAGATAGACTGACTTACATATATATATATATATATATACATATATATATAATGATTTTCCTGAAATCTTATTGTCAAGGGAATATAAAAATTAAAATTTTCCATTCCCCAATACTATGGCAGGTTCACATTTAGAGGACAAGGTACTTCTCATTTCTAGAAATTAATCCTTCTAAAAATTCTACTGCTCAGGGAAGCAGGGTAGCTGGCCAATACTCCATTCATTAAGTAGCTTGCTCTTGACAATGACAAACCCTGGGTAAGCCTCTAAGAACAGCTGTGCTTACAAATTTTCATTATCTTTATAACCCAGGGGAAAGTGGTTGTCATTTTCTAGTTTTTCAATAAGCAGAGCTTTTATTGTAACTCCACTTTTAAAGCTTTAAAAAGTATTTAGTTAACATTTATTAAGTGCCCACCATATGCTAGTGTGAACAAGGACATGTAAGTGTCTTTGCTGTGAAGGAACTTAAGTCCTAAGTATGTCTTCATTCTGAATAACCTTTTTTATTTAAAACACACACACACACAATTTAATTAAATTCAATAAACGTTTCTAGGAACTTATCACGTGTAAGATACTGGGACCCAAAGACAACAAAACAAAACCAGTCCATGGCTTCAAGGAGAAGACCTTCCACTAAGGTCTTGGGGTGATGGTGGTGGAGTTGAGTTATAATATAGCCACAGAAATGAATGGATGCTACATTCTTTAGTTTCTGTATTTCTTCCATCTCCGCCCCCAATTCATTCTAATATAATCAACATTTATTATCTGTTTGCTATGTGCCAGGCACTTTGGTGGATACTGGGTATCGAAAGACAAAAAGGAAACAAAGACTGTCCCCTGGATACTTACATCTCATTAGTTAGGGAATGATATAGACCAATGGTATCATTCTTCCTGTTGTTCTTCCTTTGTTTTCGAAGAGGCATCACAGGTGTTGTCCTGGTTTGCTTATGAATTGAATTTAAGTGAGGCAGAATCGCACTAAGTCATTAGCTTCACTGTCTCTTCCAGAGTGATCAAAGTTCAGTGGCAGGACAAAAGTCAGGATGACTGGCAATGGCTTGGGATGCAATAGATGACCCGGGTACTTTCAATGTCTGACCAAGCTGCTTCTCAAACTCAAATAGAAAGCTAGGGTTGAGGGGAATCAAGCCATAAGGATTCCTACAGAGCATTTGCAACTTAAACTCCACAAATTGACATTCTATATTTCATTTTATTTTTATTTATTTTGGTAGATATTTTTCAATTACTTTTTAATCTGGTTTGAACAGCACTCTGGAGCACTGCCCTTGGCATGCTGCTTGTTTGACAATTCTGATATAGGCAAAGGACAGTTTCAGACAAGGAGCTTGTGAAAATTTGAGGAGAAAGGGCACACTTTCAGCTTTAAATTTCACTGAAGAAATATTACCTGAGGTGAAGGAAGAGAAGACTTCTAAATGAAGAGATGCCAAGAGAGCGCATTCTAGGTATGAGGGAGTTCTTGAGTGAACATCCAGGGTGTACATAGCATATTGGGTTCCCAGAACAGCTAGCATTCCACTTGAACTGGAGCAATAAAAATCCATACGATGGAGACTCTTATGAAATAAGGTTTGAATCAGAGTATGAAAAACTGTACACGCTAGGCTAAAGAACGTGTCTTTTATCAGATAAACAATAAGGAGCCACTGAGGATTTTTGACTGGTAAGGTGACATGGTCAGACCTGCATTATGAAGATAGTTTTGGCAGCTATGCAAAAGATGGCTTGGAGAGAGAATTGGCTATAGACTGGAAGGCCAGATAGGAGAATTATAGTAGTCCAACAGGCAGATGATGATGGTCATACTAGTGGAAAGAAGGGCTAAATTCCAAATGGACAAATGGCCACAGTGTATGAACAGACAATTCTCAGATCAAGAAATTAAAGTTCTCTTTAATCACATGAAAAAATGCTCCAAATCACCATGGATTGGAGAAATGCAAATTAAAACATCTCTGAAGTACAGCCTCACACCCATCAGATTGCCTAATGTGACCAAAACGATGATAAATATTGGAGGAGATATGGTTAAATTGGGACAGAGCAATCTGGGACCATGCCCAAAGGATCATAAAACTATGATATCCTTTGAACCAGCAATACCACTCCTAGGTCCATATCCCAGAGAGATTAAAGATAGGGGAAAAGACTCTTTCTGTACAAAGATATTTTTAGATATTCATAGCAGTTCTTTTTATGAAGAGAAAGATCTAGAAATTGAAGGGGTATCCATCAATTGGGGAATGGCTTCACAAGTTGTGGTATATGATTGTAATGGAATATTATTGTGCCATAGGAAATGACAAACAAGATGATCACGAAAAAAACCTGGAAAGATTTATATGAAGTGATGCAAAGTAAAGTGATCAGAACCAGGAGAATGTCGTACACGTTAACAATAATAATGTATGATGATCAACTGTGAATGACTTAACAATTAACAACAAGATAAAAATCTAGGACCATTTTAAGAGACTTATGACAAAAAAAAGATATCTACCCTCACAGAAGGAACAGAGGGAATCTGAATGCAAATTGAAGCATAAAATTCTTTATTTCCCCCATGAATTTTTCTCTAGTATAAGCAATGTGTTTTCTTTCACAGCATGATGAGTATAGGAAAATGTTTTATATTATAATATTATATATATACATATATATATATAAACACCAATATCATATTCCCTGCCATCTAGGGAAGAGGAGAAATGGCAGGGAGAGAACATGGATTGCAAAATATCAGAAAATGAATATTGTATTGAACATGAATTGACATGTAATATGGAAAAAAAAGATTTACTATAATAGAAAAAATAAAAAGTAAAAATTTACTATAATAGAAAAAATAATAAAAATTTGCTATAATAGAAAAAAAGAAAGAAAGAAGGGTTTAAATGTGAACGATGTCTTAGTTGGAGAATTGACAGACTTGGGTAAGCAAATATTCCAAACTGGCAGCTTGGCTAGCAGTTTATAAGGCTGGTTAATGCGATTCTCATTACATTTTTGAAAAGGATGTTTTTATTGTTGAAAGATTATCTTTCCCCACATTTCTGAATCCAGGTAAAATTATGTGAGACTTGCAAAAGAGTTTATTTTGATCCACTGGGTCTGAAAGTTTGAGAGTTTTAGCTGAAGCATTGCCTCTCATTCCCAAAGAACAAGTTCATTAGGTTAAAAGCTTAACTTTTTTTTTTTTTCCTGAGGGACTAAGGGTTCATGGCCTGGTTAGTTTTTTTTTTTTAAGTGTGTGAAGAAATACCCAGCATTCAATGAGCTTAAATTGGAATTAATTATTGATGGTAATGATTATATAGATGCAATCTCATGAAAATAGGACATCTCCCCAGACTTTTTACCCGGTTCTTTATTCCAGATCATCCCAGTGTAGTGAGGGATTGAAAGCCAACTCTACAAGGCAGAGTCTCTAAAACCTATCTATCTATCTATACAAGCCTCTGGAAAACAGTGAGGCTTTCTCTGCCTTTGGTGAAAAGAATCTTCCCTTGTTCTAAAGGATGCGGGCAGAAATCTCACAAGAATGACAGAGAAACTATGCATTGAGATGTACAGTTGAGCTAGGACGGGAAATGGAGACTCAAGCATGGTTATTTTCACCACTTAACCTCTTAGGCTCAGTAAATCTGTAAATTTCAGCATCTATAAAATGGGTATAATAACACCCATGTCATATGATTATTGTGAGGATCAAATGAGATAATATATGTAAAGTGCTTTATAAACCTTAAAGTACCAGAGAAATGCTGACTATCATTCTTATTGCTGTTATTAATCATTCTAATTTCTTAATTATTCTTATACTTTCTTTTCTGGGCTTCACTTTTCCATTTTAAACAACAAAAGACAGATATTATTCCTAATTATGGCTGTTACTGGTAAAGAATGAATGGGGTTTAGCCATAAAGTATCAATGTTTAGGAAGAATGGTGTTCTTCCCCCTTTAAGTGACCTCTGCTCCCTTCCTTGCCTCATTCATTGTTCTATCCCATGCTACTGCAAAAGGCAGCCAACTTGAGGCTGCTATGCCCATTGTCCTATGGTTATAGAAATCTTAAACCAGACTCCTGAGGGAGTTGAACTCTCTATGGGATGTGGGAGAGGGACGAGTTTCCTTCTCTCCAAGAATGACTGAGCCCATGGTCTGACTGTCTCATAGTTAGCTTACTCTCTGTTCTGCCCCCTACACTTCTCACCACCAGAATTCCTTTTGGACTGGTCCCAACTGCAAAGATTCCTACTTACGGCTCTATCTTCTCTATCTGATAGATGAAATAATTGACCCTTAGAAGTTAAATGATTTGACTTGGCCTGAAACAGACCACTTGACTATTGATCTAATACTTTCTTCACCATACCACACTGTTGGTTTTTATGTGCTTACTTAAGAGATTTGAAACAAATTAATTATAATAAAATAAGGACGATTAGAAAAGGTAGCACACTAAGTTTTTAATTTTATGTATTTTAAAATTCACTTAGCCACAAAATTATCAAGAGATTTAGAATCTCCAATAAATGAAAATTGCTAGGGAAGTGGACTTGTTAATTTAGCAATAATGTATATAATAAAATGTGACACTGTCATTATTTATGGGGCTGATGCTATCTATTCTGTATGCCAGATAGCGAATTTCCTTCCTTCCTTCCTTCCTTCCTTCCTTCCTTCCTTCCTTCCTTCCTTCCTTCCTTCCTTCCTTCCTTCCTTCCTTCCTTCCTTCCTTCCTTCCTTCCTTCCTTCCTTCCTTCCTTCTTTCTTCTCTTCTCTTCTCTTCTCTTCTCTTCTCTTCTCTTCTCTTCTCTTCTCTTCTCTTCTCTTCTCTTCTCTTCTCTTCTCTTCTCTTCTCTTCTCTTCTCTTCTCTTCTCTTCTCTTCTCTTCTCTTTCTTTTCTTTTCTTTTCTTTTCTTTTCTTTTCTTTTCTTTTCTTTTCTTTTCTTTTCTTTTCTCAGTGAGACCTGCAAAGTTGAAATAACTTACCCACAGTCACTGAGTCAGGGTAATCCTCTCAATAATTG
Source organism: Monodelphis domestica (assembly GCF_027887165.1). Taxonomy (NCBI): domain Eukaryota; kingdom Metazoa; phylum Chordata; class Mammalia; order Didelphimorphia; family Didelphidae; genus Monodelphis; species Monodelphis domestica. Next base: position 54,091,440 of record NC_077231.1, on the reverse strand, counting down.
ATCCTCTCAACAATTTGTTTCACCCTCCTTCTCTAACTACCCTATATTAAGCTACCTTGAATGTATAGTATATTTATTTTGTCTAACACTTGCATATGTTACACATACTGTCTCTACAATAGACAATAATATCCTTGAGATAGGGATGATTTCAGTTCCAGAAGATTGCCCAGTGCCAGGACATGTAAAAGGCATTTATAAAATGCTTTTTGATTGATTGATTGAATGGAGCTTATAGAGGGGGAAAGAAAGGTGAACTCAACATTTGAAGGTGGCAAGTCAGAATATGGCCACTTTCAGAAGTCTTCCTTAAATTCAAAGGATATTGAGCAGAAATCTCAGAAATCATCTCTTTTCTTTTAATTCCATGATGTCCAACCAATCCTTTTTACCACTTCACACTTTCCTCCTTGGGTAGAATTGACTGATGTCCCTAAGGACCTTGGATTATTCTGTTCTTAGTTTACAAATCTTTCGAGGAAAATCAAATTACAGTACATATTTAGCAAAGATTTTTCCCCTTCATCTTTCTTCTGCCTTTAAAATTTAAGTGTTTTTTCCCTTGGAAAATGGTTTATATTTTGAACTTAACTAATGCCAAATAAGATGAGTACTTCCATTTATAAAGTAGATGCTAAAAAGAGGATTGTACATGAAACTGTGAATATGCATCAGATACAGCTTGCTTTCCTTTTTAAGAATATGCAACATCTGCCTTTAACATTTAACATGAAGTGAAAATTTAGGGAGATTTCATTCTCTGTATTCTGAAAACATCAATATAAAAAATCTCAAGCATCATTGAAGTCAGGTATTATTATTGGTTTTGCTTTTTCTATTGATTCTAAGATAGAAGACAGGCAAGGGCTAGACTGTCTGGATTAAGTGACTTATCCAGAGTCACACAGTTAGAAAGTGTTTGGGCCCAGATTTAAACCCCAGTCCTCCCAATTTTAGGCCTGTTGTTCTATCCACTGTGCTATCTAGGTACTCTGGGTTATTTTAATGTGTTGGTTTTTTTCAAATTCCCTTTAGAAAGGGAAGCCATAATTCACCCAAAATGGATGGAGGTAATTACCATCAGACCTTTAGTGAATACAACTGCATGTTCCTCAAAATTTTGGGAAACATGCTTTCCCATCACTAGCATGGATAAACAATCATATGAACAGAGCATTAGGAAAGGTGTGTCAGGGATAGCTTTCTTTTCTAGGGAGTTTTGCTTCCTGTCCACATTATTGTCCAAAAGGGATATGCCTCAAGTATGGAAGAGGGATGGAGATGTATTTAGGTGTATATTGGAGATAGGGATGGTGACAATTTTCTTTTTAATCTCTCCCGTCAGTCTTTGAAATTAGCTTTTCTCCTGCTCAAGGAAGGAAGACTTTGGCCTAAAGGCATTTTAGTATTGTGCTCCACTCCTTAAATTGGCATGTTGTACAGCAATAGATTAAGTGTTTCCATTCACTAATATTAAAACTATTCCCCTCCTGGACTTTGACATTTCTGTTCAAACCCACCTGGGCAGAATGTGATCTAATGGATGAAGAAGCTTTACCTATTCTTTGATCCATTTAAAGGCCAAAGGAACAATTTTCCAATGGGTTTATTTTGCTCCAAATGCATACAAAGGGCAATGAGTCTAGTATCATAAGATAATTTATGTCATTTAGTACCTCCTACATACAGATGATTAATTAGACTCAGAGAGGCAAGGAACAGGCAAGAATCAATCTCATTTTTTTATTAATAACATACAAATGATCTTAATTAAAACTACATTTTCCATGAGTAACTGCCGGCATGTTCTGCTCTGTCAGCCAGGAGATTCACTGTGGGTGGAAGTGCCCTAGCATCTTAATACTAGGCTCCATCTCACAAAGTAGTCTCACTTGGATTCTATTCTCTTTTATTAACTCGCGTGCCAGCTTTTAGGATTCTAGGGGGTCACCTAAAGGCCACATCCTTTTCTATAGGCTCAGTCAATAAAAATCTTTCCATTTGACTTTTGCCTCTAAGATTCACTATTCTCTCCAAGGCTCAATTCAGTCACCATCTGGCCCTGCTTGCACAGCTATCTGGTTTAAATGGAGTTGCAAAAGAATAATAGGATAACTCCCAAATATCACTTAAAGAGATAACGAGTCTAATGACATATACTCAGCCTGAGGGTGGGGAGAACTTTCCCTATACCAGCTCTGTTGGGAGGGGGAACAACAAGTAAGAGAGAGCAGTTGTTGCTTATTTTAGGAGAGTATATAGCCGTCTCCCAACATAGTGTCATCAGCATCCTATTAGTTGACTCTGGACTGTCTCCTGTAGTAGCCTTTGGAGCACTGCTAGTAGTACATAGACTGACTGTCTCCTTTTCTAGACTGGGTATATCTGCCGCTTTCACCAGGCTATGAGAGTCTGATTAATTGATTGAGGACGACCCAGCACTGGACAAGTTCACTTTAAGGGTCAAGGCTATATCCACTAGGAGCTCTCTAGCCATTCTCTGCTATCTTCTTCTAAGTAAAAGTCTCCAGACCCCAGGAGAAATGCCCAAGGGGGACACTTTAAACCTGTAAGAACTAGGAGACTCCTTGATTGAAGGCATCTAAGTAAGATGCCTAACATTCGATCTTCATTAGTTCTTGCTAGAGTCAAGGTGGCAGGACATCTTATTTGTACTTTGTATAAATGTATCTCGGGGAATGTTGCATCCCAACATATTTTTTATACATTCTCTCTTCCCTCCACTCAAGAAACTGCTACAATGATGAAATTATCCACCGCACGTCTCTACACTATTCTCATTCCTTCCCAAATGGTCTGCCTGCCTCCAGTCCCTCCTCTCTCCATTCCATGTTCCACATAACTGCTAAAGGGATATTCCTAACATAGTGGAAGGTCTATGTCACTCCCCTGCTCAATAAAATCTGCTGGTTCCCTATTACCTCTAAGATGAGCTACAAAGTCCTCTTTCAGCATTCTATAATCTTACTCCAGACTTTTTCTAGTTTATTAATCTTTACCCCGTGTTGATTTTTAAGAACTCTATATGCTGGTGGAAATGGACTACTTGTTGTCCCTCACATGTGACATTCTAGTTCCCATGGATATGGCTTTCCTCCATCGTTGGAATGTGCCTCTTCTCTTCCTCTGATTTGTAATCTCTAGTTGCCTTATAAATCTAGGTCAAGTGCTGCCTACTACACTTGGATTTAACTAATTTTCTCAGTTACTAGAGCCTCTCCTCAGTCAAAAAAAATCACCCTATGTTTACTTCATATATTTGTGCACATATTTAAAAAGCTTTATGTAGAACTTCTGGCCAAAAGAGCAATATGAGGGGGCACCTAAGTGGCTCTGTGGATTGAGAGCCAGATCTAGAGATGGGAAGTCCTGAGTTTAAATATGGCCTCAGATACTTCCTAGCTATTTGACCCTGGGCAAGTCACTTAACCCCCATTGCCTAGTTCTTATTGTTCTTCTTCCTTGAACTAATACACAATACTGATTCTATGTTGCAATGATGGAAGGTAAGGGTTTTCAAAAAAGGGAAATGAGAAAGGCTACAGAGAAGCCAAGCTCTCCCACATAAATCCCAGTAAGTATCCAAAAATGATTCCAGAAATGTCAATGATTAAAAAAAAACTTTAAAACAATAGAAGGAAGTCAGTGTGAGCTGTTTTCAATGGATAGAAGGCCAGTCAGCCAGCATTCTGAGTAGATTGGGAGAGAGATTGAAGTCATCATAAATTCTATTACTTGGGGGCACCTCAACCTAAATCCCAATCTTGGCTTATCAAGATAAAATCAAGGACAGAATTGTGTATAATGAGAAAGAGGATATTCCTTAGAACACCAGGAGCCACAGGTTAACCATAGTATCTGTGTGTCAGCTTCAGGGTGGATATGAAGGGAACCTGGAACCAGTATATCACTAGGTTCAGTCAAATCCATCCCAGAGGATGAAACCAACTCTTTTTTTGGGCAATGTCCAAAGAGAAAAGAGTGATTGCAACTACAATTCATCCTCAACCACCAAAGGATTGAGAGAGAAACAAATGGGAGCAGTTGATGGGTCCTAATTCCATGCCCCACATCCTTCTGGTATGGTAGTGGAAATATCACTGAAATGATAGAGGAGATAGGACCAAATAAGTGTTGCTCAACCCATTCAGTGGGGCTGGATTGACTGGCTTGATCTCAAAATCCAAATTTAAGAACTGAGACTAAAATATGAATAAGCAGAAAAATCAATCACAATGAAAAAAATACTATAGATTAAAAGAAGTCTAAGTGGTAAAACTAAAAGAAAAAATAATCCCATAACAAATATTAGTAGAGGAGAAGTGGCTTGGCTACAAGAACAATAGAACTGGATAGAAAAAAATGAAAGGAAAAAATAAAATTAGAAATAAAGCAAAGAAAAGAAGGTAGAAAACCTCACTCCTGTTAACTGACTCCTTGAAAAATAGAACTGTCAGAATTAAATAACTCCATGAGATGCTAAAAGATATTATAACAAATTCAAATTACTTTTTAGAATAGAATAAAATGATATCAACTATTTATGAAACTAACCTGGAAAGGGGTGAGGAAAGATAACTTAAAAATCATCATAGTCCCTGAAAAATATGACCCCAGAAAAATCTTAGTTACTATATTTCAAGGAATTGTAAAAAGAGTTGCTCACATCTTTTAGACCTAGAGAATAAAGTGAAAAGAGAATTTGCTGATCACCTCCCAAAAGAAATTTGAAGAAGAAAACATTCAGGAAATCATAGACAAAATAGAATGTTTAAATCTAAGAAAATATATTTCAAGAAGCCAGAATTACTCAAGGCTAAGAGAACTAAGAGAAATTAGGGAAATTTTTAGAATATGACATTCCAAAAGGAAAAAATAAAAACATCTCATAACATTATTCATAACTGAACTGGATAGAGGAGGGATGAGTACACAAATACACACACATAGAATAGTAAGTATGTAGAATATAGTAAGCTCATCAAGGATCTAAGCATAAATAAGAAAAGGGGAGGTAGGAGGTTTAAATGAGAGTAGAATTGGGAAAGAAATAATTACTAGCAAAATAAACTTTAGCTTCAAAGGACTGATCATGGTGGGTGATTAAAAAGAGAAAAATAAAGTCTAAGAACCAGATTTCAGGATTTGGGCTTATTGAAAGGAGAAGGGGTAGAAGAGTTACAAAGATTATAATTGATCAGATATCTTCCCTTTCTTTATTCCTTTCTTCCTTGTATAGAGCAGGATGAAAGAAAAGGGGAAAAAATCCAAGAATATAATATGATAAAAAGAAACACAAAATTGGCAATCATAGTAATGAATTTGAATGGGATAAATTCACTCATGAAAGAGGAAGATGATGGCAAAATAAACCCATTTTTATTAATGATATTGACTCAGTAGCCTGGGGCATACAAACTCAAAAGAGTGTCTAAAATTACTGCTCTATATGGTGCTTTATAGGTATAAAATACTTTCTATATGTATGTATATATATATACACACATATACCCATACATATACCATATCCTAGGGCTTCTCTATAGAAAAACGATAGGATTTTATGTAAAATGCTATAGAAATGAAAGCTACATTTTAGTTATTCTAAAACTGTTGGCAATCACTTCAGTCTTTAATCATTTTATTACCAATTTCCTTTTGAGATTTTTAGTTCAAGTAATTTTGAAGACTGTTGCAAAGAATAGACATCATCTTGGATGTAAATGAGCTTTCTAAACTCTCTCCTGAATTAGGGTCTGAATATGTCAAATATTTACTTCTATTCTATGGGAAATTTGGGCATTAGGACTCTTCATTTTTCTGTATCATTACTCAGATTCAATTAATTAATCAATAAGCATTTATTAAGTACCCACTATGTCCCAGGAATGGTGATGGTTCCTGGGAATAAGAAGACAAAATTGAAAGTCCCTCCTCTCAAAAAGCTTGCATTCCATTGGGAGATTGTAACCATTAACTCATAACATGTTTCATTATGTTAGAGCAGAGATTCTTAATCTCTGTGGTCTCTTAACCTGTTCATATATGTATATATAAGTATGTTTACATATATACATGTGTGCATTTGTACACATATACTGTTAAGTTTATATAAATGTGTATGTGTGTATGTATATATATATATATGTATGTATGTTTGTGAGTGGTTCAATAGAATTGCTTTCCTTTGTATTCCTATGTATTTTATTTCATAGGGCTAAAAACATTATTCTGAGAAAGGCAAGATGAGCTTACCAGACCGCCAAAGGAATCTAAGACATTAAAGAGATTAAGAACCCCTACCTTAGAGAATTGCTGCAGGTGATCACACAATAAGTAAGTGTTGGAAGTGGGCCTAGAAGCTATTCTTCCTGACTCCAAGTTTAGCACTCTCTCCACTCCACCAAGCTGACTCTCACTGTCTGGAAATTGTCCCATAAAAAATTTAAAGGCACACCACTCCATTCTCCTGGGGACGGCTGGCATTTTAGGTGCATATAATCTCTGTAAGCACTCTGAACATTGCCCTTGTTAAGAGAATGTTTCGTGTTTCAACTTTAATACTACAGAATTATCTCTTCTGAATAAGGAAAGCAAGATTTAAAATGCATTATTTGCCAGTGGTGTGTTGCCTCTGCTTTTCTTCAAGTGTCTGATTGCCAGGTTTTGAAACCCCCCAAACCCCATCATTAGATACTTAGAAGATTTATCTTAAATTCTTGGTGATAAGTCTCATGTATAGAGCTACCAACACTACCCCAAATGACCGATATTTTAAAAGTTCCAATAGTAAACCTTTAATTAAAATTTTATAGTCTTTTTTTTGTGTTATGGATTCATGAAATATAGGAATTATCTCTCATAATAATATTTTTAAATGCATCATAAACATAGAATTATAAAGGAAACTAATTATACTGAAATATAGTTATCTGGAGCAGCTAGGTGACCCAGAAGATGAAGTATCAGACCTAAAGATGGGAGGTCCTGGGCTCAAATCTGATTTCAGATGCTTCCTAGCTGTGTGACCTAGGCAAGTCACTTAACCCCATTTGCCTCACCTTTGCCTTTCTGTCTTAGAGTTGTTACTAAGACAAAAAGTAAGGGTTTTTAAAAAAGGAAATAGAGGGGTTCTCAGATAAAGAAATCAAAACTATTAACAAGCACATGAAGAAGTGTTCTAAATCTCTGATAATCAGAGAGATGCAAATCAAAACAACTCTGAGGTATCACCTCACACCTAGCAGATTGGCTAACATGACAGCAAAGGAAAGTAATAAATGCTGGAGGGGATGTGACAAAGTGGGGACACTAATTCATTGCTGGTGGAGTTGTGAATTGATCCAGCCATTCTGGAGGGCAATTTGGAACTATGCCCAAAGGGCGACAAAAGAATATCTACCCTTTGACCCAGCCATAGCACTGCTGGGTCTGTACCCCAAAGAGATAATGGACACAAAGACTTGTACAAAAATATTCATAGCTGCGCTCTTTGTGGTGGCCCAAAACTGGAAAACGAGGGGATGCCCATCAATTGGGGAATGGCTGAACAAACTGTGGTATATGTTGGTGATGGAGTACTATTGTGCTCAAAGGAATAATAAAGTGGAGAAGTTCCATGGAGACTGGAACAACCTCCAGGAAGTGATGCAGAGCGAGAGGAGCAGAACCAGGAGAACATTGTACACAGAGACTAATACACTGTGGTACAATCGAACGTAATGGACTTCTACATTAGGGGCGGTGTAATGTCCCTGAACAACTTTCAGGGATCCAGGAGAAAAAAAACACCATTCATAAGCAAAGGATAAACTATGGGAGTGGAAACACCGAGAAAAAGCAACTGCCTGAATACAGAGGTTGAGGGGACATGACAGAGGATAGACTTTAAATGAACACTCTAATGCAAATACTATCAACAAAGCAATGGGTTCAAATCAAGAAAACATCTAATGCCCAGTGGACTTACGCGTCGGCTATGGGGGGTGGGGGGAGGAAAAGAAAATGATCTATATCTTTAACGAATAATGCTTGGAAATGATCAAATAAAATATATTAAAAAAAAAAAGGAAATAGAGGGGGCAGCTGGGTGGTTCAGTGGATTGAGAGCCAAGCCTAGAGATGGGAGGTCCTAGGTTCAAATCTGGCCTCAGACACTTCCCAGTTGTGTGACCCTGGGCAAATCACTTGACCCCTATTGCCTAGCCCTTACCACTCTTCTGCCTTGGAGCCAACATTGGCTCCAAGATGGAAGGTGAGGGTTTGAAAAAAAAAGGAAATAGAATTATCAAAACACAGTATGGATGCATGTTTGTTTGTGTATGTGCGTACATATATACATATATGTTTACACACATGTGTGCAATTTTTCATAGCACATTCATAGATCCCAAATGAAGAACTCTTATAAGTGAAAGGGAGAACAGACCAGTTTGAGGGACATAGGACTAATGAAAATACTCTCTTTAGCTTATCAACTTAAGTGCCAAAGGAAATATCATATATTATTATTAGAAAGTAAAATAGTATAGCACCTGGATCCTGAGTCTGGCTCTGTTATTTTTTGGGTAACCTTGGACAAGTCACTTTTAATAGAATTTAGAGCCAGAAGGGACCTTAGATGTCTTCTTGTCCAAATTTATCACATTCCTTTACTCTTACTCATTCTATCCCTACCTTTATCCAACAGGATTGTGAATCTCTATTCCAAATGCTTTGCTGATTTTGAAAAGAAATGACTAAAGGATGACTCCTTTACAAGTATAAGCAATTAGATTTGTTTCCTCGAAAAATAAATCTCCTCCATTTAACCCTCTTGTTTTATAGGTGAGAAAACTGAGATGCAGACATGACAATTTATTTAGTTCAGGTCACAGTCAGTGAGTCTTCTTTCTGGATGTCATTTTCCTTGTCTATAAAATGAGATTATCTAGACATTTTATTCAAATATAAAAGCAGTTAAATGACTAAAAAAGATATCCTCAGACAAACAGGGGATACACTCTCCCACGGATGACTATACTACCACTGGGGGAGACACAGAAGACATGTTTAGACAGTGAAATGTATGTAGAGATACATGTGTTCAAAGTGGATCCGTAGCCAGGGAAACTTGTAACTGGAGCTTCATAGCTAACAATGTCCTCTGGGAGGTATCGTTGAGTTCCTCTTCTCTCTTTCTACCTGCATATTTACTCTCTTATCATCCACCAGTCTTGTGATTGACAAGTTGCTTTCTATTAGTCTAATACCTTTAATCATAATTATTCACATGGCCCTTTAAGGTTTATATATATCTATCATATATCTATATATCCGCATGCTTATATAAAATACATATATGTATATATTTGGAGAGACACAGAAAGGGGGAGAGAGAGAGAAAGAGAGTGAGACAGTGCCAGAGACAGAGAATCTCATTTGATCCTCATAGAGATCTATATGCTCCTATTATCTCCAATTTACAATTTACAATATAGGTTTAGAGGTGTTAAGTGATTTCCTAGGATCACGCATTTAAAACATGGTGCCCTCTTGACTACACCATGTGGCTGCTGCTATACCAGCTAGCCTCTACTTGGCCATCTGCGGTGTCTAAAAGTTTTCTTTCTAATAGAGAGAGGAGATCTCTTTTAGGGTATGGTTGAAGGCCACTCCAGTCAAGCAACCAACCCAAACCAGGAGAATGAAATCTCCTCCAGCTCTAAGACTCTGACCTAAGAACCCTAAAGTCCATGATTCTAAAACAAGTTCACCCTATGATTAAATATATCCTTTCAACCCTTTTCAGCTGGTGCTCATTCAAAGTCTTTGCTCTCTACCAACTACCTGAATTAGAATTAGGGAAAAAAATGTCTATTTTGGTTCTCCCCCCAACCTCTGCAGGAGCAAGGATTCTCTTGCTTTCAAGATCATTTTGATTGATTTTCAAGTAATTCTACTTACAAGAAAAAAACAGAAATCCACTTAAGTGAGGCCAGGACCTTTACCTCTGTTTCACATTTACATTTATTCTGCAACATTTGCCAAAAATAAAAGCACTGATCTTACTTACTAGAACAATATTTGCTGGTCTCCCGACACACCATGTATTCCACATTTCAACTAAAAAAAATAAATGGATATGAATGGATACATATATAACACCCCTCCAAGATATACAGATATCAGCTCTCAAGGTGTAGCTTCTTCTGTAATCTCTGAAGTTCTTACCTCTGCAATTTCTCGATTTGGTTGGACCAAGCTTCACTTTTTCATGCTCATTTGTGCTCAAGGTCAGCTATCATTGTCATGGCACTAACAAACTCTGTGTGTGTTTGTGATGGGAGGACCCACTTTTCTCTTTGTTTTTGGTGACTGAACAGATTATAGATAGATTGTGCACAAGGGGGCAGCTGGGTAGCTCAGTGGATTGAGAGCCAGGCCTAGAGATGGGAGGTCCTAGGTTCAAATCTGGCCTCAGACATTTCCCAGTTGTGTGACCCTGGGCAAGTCACTTGACCCCCATTGCCTAGCCCTTACCACTCTTCTGCCTTGGAGCCAATACACAGTATTGACTCCAAGATGGAAGGTAAGGGTTTAAAAAAAATAGATAGATTGTGGTTTTTTTCATCATCTGTCAAAGCTGGGCAGATTTCATGTTTCATGAAGGACATGTGGGGCATAACAAATTATTTTTTCTAAGGTGGTGAGGCAGTCAGGAAAAGCACTTGGGAAATCTAAATGCTAAGAGGGTCACTATAATAATAATAATAATAAACTAATGTGGAGTCTTATAGTTTATATTTTATCCTTATAAAAGTCTTTGTATTTTGATAAATCCTTTATATTTGATCATTACAAGATGGATGCTATTAGTATCTCCATTTTACAAATAAGGAAAGTGAAGCTTATAGAGGTTAAATAACCATCACACAGCTAGTAAATGTTTGAGTCAGGATTTGCATAGAGTTCTTCCTAACTCTAAGTTCAATACTTAATCCACTATATCATGCTGCATAGATATAGGCAAAGGACATACAGAAGTCAACTCATTCCAGCCTTCTAATTCTATAAATCTCTTTATTTCTTTGATTTCCAGTTTCCTCATCTGTCAAATGAGAGGGAAGAAATTAGATGACTTCTAAATTGTCTATGTGTACACAGTATCTTTGAAGTGGGAAATAAAGGCAGAGCTGAGATTCAACTTCAGGTCCTCTTATTTCAGACCCACTGATCTTACCTAAAAACAGGTTTCCTTCCTTAAGGACCTTCATCCTATTTCAGGAAAAGAAAAAGCTCAGCAGCCTGTGAATATCACATGCAACTGACTAAGGAGTAGGTAAGGCTCAAAGGATCCCCAGCTCTTTTCTTTATTTGCCAAAGTTGGAACATAGGAGGAGAGTTAATATTGTTTCATGCAAATTGTTCTGAAAATAAATGCTATTTAACACCTTGGGTCTCCAAACTCAGATCCAAGCTATAAGATGTGCTACCTCTTGGGCCCTTCCCTTTTGAGACTATTGTCTTTTCTTCATATAAAGCCATGAAATTCTATTCTAAGTTTGTTGATAGAAGTGCATGTCTTATTAGTTTAATTTTGACTCATCTTGTTTTTTCTCACCTCATTCCACCTTACCTCACCTCACCTTGTCTCTTCTCGTCTCTTCTCATCACTTCTCCTCTTACACAATGTAGAATTTCTTCAAGGGATATTTTTCAAATTTTGTTGCCTAAAATGACTGTTGTTGTATTACCGACCAGCAAAGATGTTCAAGAAAATTATGTTATACTGAGAATTGAATGACATTTGGAAACTGGTGTGTGGGCTGAGAGTTGGATTTCACTGTGGGGATGAAATTAAGGCAAAAAAAAAATTGATGATGCCCTCAAGCCAAAAGCTCATCAAAGTAGTTCAAAGGGAAGGAAATGACTACTCAGGAGAATAGAGATGAGTTGGCAGACAACTGTCAAAACTGCCTTCGTATTTTCAAATTACTGTAAAACAGTCCCCTAAGGCGATAGGATTGGGTGCCTACTTACCCAGGTGGTTCCAAAGGCAAGAGTCATCATTTCCCAGTGCCATGGAGTTTCTTTATTGGAGATAAGGCTCTAATGCATTCCTTGTCAAAAAAAGAAGGATGCTTAGCATCATGAGGCATGATGTTGCAAATGAGAGGTCTTCCTTGTTTGAAAGGTTCTTTGGCTATGATATACTGGCTGTTTGTAGGCTAACTGGTTCAGATAGTCAAAACTCAGCCAACCCAGCTCAACAAAACTTACTTAAATTGCTTTGTGTAGGAAGACACTGCCTGAAAGTATGGATATTTCACAGAATGTGGATGACTTAATATTTCTCAAATGAACAAAATTCTTTAAGCCAGGGCAAGTTAATAGCTATACCTATGTGAATCATTCTGCTTTTAATTAAAAGCAAAACAAAACAAAATTTACTTTGATATGCTAAAGGTCTTGACTTTCATCTTTGTTGATCATTCCTTTCCTGGTATATATTGTAATTCATTTATGATTTGGGTGATGATCTTTGAAGCTAACTGGGCCTCCCATGATGAGAAATTCCTCACACTTCAAACAAAATAGCTATGAGGTACATATATATATATATATATATATATATATATGTATACACACACACACACACACACACACACACACACACACACACATATATATATGATCTGGGTCTGGAATTGGGAAGAATAGAATTCAAATCTAGCTTGTAGTCTTAGAGAGTTGTCTAGGGCAGAGATGTCAAATTGGTGTTTCACAACACTCCCAAGAGCTGCCTAAACCAGATTAAAATGTAGATTCTAGGGGCGGTGTGACATGGTAGACAGAGAGCTAAGCCTAGAAATAGGGGGACCTGAATTCAAATTTGGCCTCAGACATTTCCTAGCTGTGTGACCCTGAGCAAGTCACTTAATCTCCATTGCCTAGCTCTTGCCCTTCTGTCTTAAGAGTTGTTACTAAGTCAGAAAATAAGGATTTTTAGAAAAACAAAAAATTTAAAAAATGTAGATTCTATACTACTTTAACATGTTGATCTATCAATAAAAAAAAGAAATATATAAACAGGTAGTTTTTGAAGTAAATATCCACCATTCATGTATTCTTTGTACAATTTGTTGGCTCCCATATTTGAGTTTGACAACACTAGTGTGGTAGAGAAAGTGCTCAGCTTTGACTTGGAAAGACATGGATTCAAGTCCTACCTCAGATATTTACTAACTGAGAGATCCTGGGAAATTTACTTTATGTCCTTGGCTGTCAGTTTCCTCATCTGTTAAAATCAGAGACTTGGACACCAAGGTCCTTTCCACTTCTAAATGTGTGGCCCTATAAACTATGAAACTCAGCTATTACACATCTCATGAAATCTATGTCCTTCTAAATACTCCATGCAAAGAAGAATTATTTGCTTGTTTCTTGCTCAGTCTCTCTTTGCATAATGCCTGCTTATGGAATTTGAACTCAGCTTGAATATTCCATCTCTTAATGCTACATGAGAAAGAATCGGCCTCATCTCCTCTTCTGGTCCTCAGTTAGTAAATAGCTTGGTTGTGGAACAGTAGAATACTAAGGGAAACTACTAACTATCCTTCAAGGCTCTTGTTTTTTTTTCTCCCCCTAAACCCTTACTTTCTGTCTTAGTAACAATTCTAAGATAGAAGGGCAAGGACTATATAAACAAGGTCAAGTGACTTGCCTAGGTTCAAACAGCAAGGAAGGGTCTGAGGTCAGATTTGAAAAGGCTCATTGTAATGACAACCTTTTATACTAAGTGTTTCTTGATTACCCCCACCCTATTGGGCAATCTCTCCTCCTCTGAACTCAATGGTCTCTGTATTTTGCTTATATGCATTTAAGTTTTGATTTCTATTTTTAATCAATAATATAGCAAGAAGCATTTATTAAGTGCTCGCTGTATATGATGGGCACTAAGCTCTGGGGACACAAAGGCAAAGGAACCCTTTTCCTCACTTCTAGGAATTTACATTTTTAAAAAGGGAAACAATAAATATACATTCAGGTAAATATAATATACACCTTATCAATATGAAATGATTTTCAGGGAAGGAGCACTTGCCTTGGGGGCAAGGAAGGACTCAAGCAGGAGGTAGCTGGTAGTTTAATGGGGGCTAGTATTTCCAAAATCAGGGCATAGAGAGTTGGACTGAAACAACTCAACCACAAAAAGTATTTTCTAAGAGGCAGAGATGAGAAGGGAACACGTTCCAGAGATGGGGGAAAGCTTGAACAAAGGAACAGAGGCAGGAGTAGAACATTGTGTATGAGGAATGGAAAATAGGCCAATTGGTTAGAACATGGAGTTCCTGACAGTGAATTATATGTACTAAGTCTGGGAAAGTAGGCTGGAGCCAGTCTGCAAAGAACTTTGTGTGTACAAAAAGGAGCCATTTTATCCTAGAGGTAATAGGGAAATTTTGGAACTTTTTGAGCAGGACAATGATGTAATCAGATCTCTGCTTTTGGACTAGTACTTTGGCAGCTATGCTGGGCATGTGCCTTATAACTCCTGCTCCCCGTGAGTTTCTTGAGGGCATAGGTCATCCCTCATTTATCTTTGTATGTCTCCCACTGCCTAACATGGTCCTTTGCTCAGAGTGGGCACTTAACAAATGATTATTGAATAGGTGAAGGAATGAGTTGGTGAGTATTGATTTTACTGGACCTTTTCAAGGAAGAGAGATCAATAAATCCATCAACAAGCATTTATCAAATATTTACTATATGCCAGGCATTAGGGATACAGGAACAAAAGGTTAACAGTCCCTATTCTCTGAGTCATCAGTGTTTATTGAGAAGAGGAGTGAGCCAATTAGACTTGCCCTTTAGGAAGATGACTTTGGCAGTTCAGTGCAGGGGAGGGGAGAGGCTTCAGACTGGGAGACTAATTAGGAGGCTATTGTAATATTACAGGTGAGAGGTGGCAGGACCTGAACTAGGGTGATAACTGTGGGAGTGGGAAGAAAGGGATGAATATGAGAGCGTGGAGAGATAAACAGCCAGATTTGTCAACTGAATTGGTGATGACAGACAGGTCACAGACTAGAGTGATCAGAAAGATGGAAATAAGGATGTTTAGAAGAAGAGAGAAGATAATGAGATCTGCTTCTTTTTATTGACTTTATATGCTCAGGGGATATCCAATTGGAAATGTCCAATAGGCAATTGTTGGTGAGTCTGAAGGTCTGAAGATTAGGGGAGAGAATGTGGGACCTCTGAATTATCTGCATCGAGATGATGATTAAACCTATGGAACTGATATGGCTAAAAAGGGAGATGTGTGTAAAAATAGGGGAGGAGAGGAGCAGAAAGGAGAAAAGCAGAGAGAGAAAAGATGAGAGGACCCTGACCAGAACCTTGTGGAATACTTGCAGTTAAGAAGTATTACATGAATAATGATGCTTGTGGCAATCCTGTGTCATGTATAATAAAATTAAACCAAGCAAGATTCTTGTTCTTATTGTCCTACTTCTGGGGTATCAGTGATAATGGTGTTACATAAATCAAACAGTCAGTTTAAATCTTGACTGAGTAGATTCAAATTTCTCTCATGGAGAAAGCACATTTTAATATATAGTACTTCATAGTTTTGAGAAGGAAGGCATCAACAAAACTGTAGGATGATATGGAGGTTGAATTGGAGAGGGAAAACTCTGGTTCATGGTGACCACTTGGGAGGTGACAGTAGTGGTTCAGGTTAGGACTGATGTAATGTAATAAAGATTAATTAATAAAAATGCCCCCCTCCAGGACAAATCTTACATATTCCACTGTTGGAAGGACCCATCGAATCTTATTTTTAGAAACTTTATGTCCTCTCTTATAAAGTTCTATCAATAATTTCTTTGAATCTTCCAAACACGTTTTCGGGTCAGGAGATGCTAGCAACAAATCATCCACATAGTGTATCAATCTGCTACGTTTGAAAGTTATGGTGGCTAGATCTCTGCAACAGTTGACAAAATATTGAAGCGGATTCGCAACATCCTTGCACTAATCTAGTATAGCACAGCTGGGTTTGTTCCCATTGGAAGCAAAAATATTTTGAGAATCAGGGTGCAACGGTATAGTAAAGTAAGTGTTGCTCAGGTCTAACACTGTGTACCACCTAGCCTCTGCAGGTATCTGGGTTATAATATCATTTGGAGATGGTGTTACAGTGTGTCTTTTCCTTATAAAATTATTGACAGCCCTCAAATCCACCACAAATCTCCAGGCAGCAGTGCCACCTTCATTTAGCTTATTCTTTTTAATAGCTAATATTGGGCTATTGTATTCAGATACCGCAGATCTCAATATACCTTGCTCAAGCAAACTATTTATAATGGGTGTTATCCCTTCTCTTGCTCCTCTACTCAACTTGTATTGTGGTATCTTAGGTGGTATTCCTTCCCTGACCTCAATCCTGACAGGAGTAATCAATTTAATCCAACCCACATCATTTTGATGTTTTGCAAACACCCCCTGTGGTATGTCATACATAGAAGTTACAACTTGAATCTTTTCAGGTTCTTCTTCTAGTTGTTCTAAGTACAACAACGGATCATGCTTCAGTGAATTCTTGGGTAGATGCAAATACATTTCCCCAGATTTTTCACATTATAGTGTTGCCTGAATCTTGCACAAAAAATCTCGTCCTAAAAGGTTGTCTGGGCACGATGGAATCAACAAGAAGGTATGATCTATGGCGAGAGGACCCAATTTAACCATAGTGTTTTTGAGCTCAGAGACCTGTTGGATTTGTCCTGTTGCTCCAGCTACAGAAACCATACCCCCGATGGCGGTATCCCCAGACATGTCTTTAGGATAGATTTTGAAGCAGCAATATCTAAGAGAGCCTTGTAGTTTTTCTTTCCCACCTTAATCCATATATATGGTTCTGGCCTGTGTGTAGCTAAAGAGTTTATTGCCATCCAATTCCTACTCATGTCTTTGCTACTCTCTGCCAGTTGCATATGTAACCCAGTTAATTCTTTTTGAATAGATCCATTCCCAATGAAGTTTACATTTGAGGTTGTATGTTCAATGGAACATGAACCTAAATCACAGCAGTTGCTTTGGCCAGATACTCCTTTGCCCCTTAGAATGTTGGCACTAACTGAATCCTTGGTTGTTACTAAGGCTGCCATTTCATCCTCCATTTCAAATTTAACTGATATGTCACCTCCACTACTTTGGATAGGATTATTGTGTTCAAAAGTAATTTCAGCTTCATTTTCAGTTAGTTTTGCCTTATCTATATCACTCATTGCTGGATGGAAAGTTTCAGCTACTGGATTCAAAGCAGATGTATTTTCTAAGGGTACCTGTGGCATAAAGCTATTGGGAGAATTAACTAAGTTTGGGGGGAGGTCATCTGTGAATGGTTTTAGAGCCTTTATATTTTCTCCTTTAGCAATAGTAACCTTTAGGGAATTGAAATTATGTGTCTCTGTATCTGTCACAAACTTTTGCTTGAGTCCTTGTGACTCTTTCTTTCCTTTCCTTTTGCATAATTCAATCCCATTATCTACTCTACACTGGAAAAAGTTCTCTAAGAATGATTTGACTTCTTTGAAACATTTTTCCTTTTTGGTTACAATACAGTTATCAGTCTCTTATCTCATTTACTATTTGAGATGTTATTTCCATAATTTCTGCCTCAATTTCTTTAATCTGTCTCTGCCTTTCTCTTGCTTTATTGCAATGGCTATCATTCACAGATTCACTTTCTTGCACTGAATTTTCACTACTTCCCAACTTTTTTCTACAATTTTCAACTGCAGCCTCATATTCACTATTCCTTCTATCTCCATTAGTCACACTATATATCTTATGGGTCTGGCTTCATAACTCTTTCCTAACATATCTGAGTATTTAGGCTTAGCTCCAGAGTTAATTGTATTTTGCATTTCTAGCAAATCACTAGCTTGTTTTAAGGACTTTAATTTGCAGTGTGAACAAGTGGACTTCTTCTACCTAGTTTGTGTATTTTGTGTGTTCTTATTATTAATCTCATGTTTCTTCTTTAAAAAAAAATAATTTCTAATCAAGTGACCTTTCCTGTGGCAAAAGAAACATTCCCTAGTTTCTCTTTGCACTGGTTTTTCCTTGTAACTAGGTTTCTGGTAACTAGATTTTGTGTAAGTCTTAACTGTGTTTAGCCTCTTGACTTCTTCTATCTCCTTGTCTTTAAGATGTTTCTCTGTCAATTCTAATTTTTCTTTCAAGTCCTGAACTTGTTTACTTTGTTCTGAATTATTCTCAAACAAGTAACTTGCTGCCTCTCTCAATTCAATCAGAGAGACTGAATCGTATTTGGGGAATTAGTGTTTGAAAAATCTTTTCAAATTAGTTGAGCAACCCCTTAGAAATTGTCTATGGACATGGCTAGCCGATTCTTCACTATCTGCTTTTGAACCCAAGATGGAATCTGCCATCTTTGACAGATGGTCTATATATGTGGCAGGATATTCCTCTGCACTCTGTACTCTGCACAATCTTGTCAAACCTAGCCCATGCATTAGGTTTTGAACAGCATAGTTTTATGGCCTGTATGAAGTCTTCCCAACATTTTCTAAGGTATGACATGTAAGTTGGATTAGCAAAGTCCATATCGACCCTTTGCTCTACAGTTGGCCACCTAGTTAAATTGCTATCAGATCTTGTCTTTTCCAAAATTTGCCTCTGTTCATGGGGGCTGAACAGTTCTGACAATAAGAACTCAACATCTTTGAAATCTGGATCAAAGATCCTGAAGGCCCATTTGAGCTCCTTTTGTGATTTAAAAGGATTCTCTACAAATTTTGGAAACAGCTTTTTATGGAGTCAAGTTCCTGTGTTGAGAAATGTCTATGGATTTTGGAGTGTATTACACTGGCATTACTGGACAATTTGGTGACCTCTTTTAAAGGACAGATTTTCTCAGGTTCACCAGTAGCCTTTTTTTTATTGCCACCTTCATTTTTCCTTAGGTATACTGTCTGTCCATTGTCCTTGCCCACAACCAGATCTAGTCCTTTTTCCTTAATCAATTGCTCAAATATAGCCTTAATCATGCCTTCCAGGTTGTTACCAGTAGCCATAATCTTATCTGCCTTAAGGGGAACCAGAAATCTAAATATTTTCTTCACTTGAGTCAGAGTTTGAAGGACAACCATAAAAATCACATACACTTGTGCCAGGACCTGCCAGAGAATAGGGTCTGTTTGGAATGGCAACTGCAAAACAGACATTGTCAAATTGCCTACATAATCAATAATTTCCACTACCATATGGGTAAGTTTGCTATACAATATGTGGTAAACCCCAAAACATGCAATGGTTGCAATGACCACCACTCCAAAAACAATTTGTTTGAACATTTTGTCTTTCTTCCTTTGCTACTCTGCTTGTAAAAGGATTGTGGGGTTCAGTCAAACTTTGAGGTGCCAATTGTAATAAAGAATGGATAATCTGTGATGAACTATTTCTGGTTATGGTGAATGGATACTCTGGCTGACTGGAGAGCTGCTACTGGGGACACCTGAGGCTACCTAGTTACAATGGAAATAGATGAGAGATATGAGAGATCCTGCTAGAGGGGATTACTTTGGAGCTGTCTATTGGTCCCTTATGATAGCTAATAAATCAAGATGTTTTCCTACCCTCCTCCATTTCCCCCCTCCCTTAACCACTCTCTTCTTGAAGCCTTTTGGCTTCCTCCCTCCCCCCCTGAGTGGACTACAAGATTTATGAGGAAAAAACTCCTTTCTTTTCCTTTCTCAGATAAGGAGGTTTATTGTGAAACAGGATGAGGATTGAGGTAAGAGGGATAGGGGTAACCCTAATCTATAAGGAGAATTAGGAGGGTGTGGGGAAATGTCAGTCCAGTCACAGCAGTGACTCAGGGACAATCAGAGAGTTTGGAGAACAAGTATCTTTCTTCTTTTCTTCTTTCTTTAGTCAGATAATCTCTGCTTGAGTAACTCAAGTCCAGACTGTCAAAAGTCACAAAGGTCTCTCTCTCTCTCTCTGCCTAAGTCAAGAAAAGCCAGTCTCTCTTGATCAGGAACCCCAGAGAAGATGTTTCTCTCCTGGTCAATAAACACAGAGCCAAAGTCCCAGTACCTTTCCTCTGGCCAGGCTCCCCAACTGCCTCTCTTGGGAACATTCCATTTGGAATTTTTGCTTTGATTTACATACAGGTCCTTCACCTTGGTCTGCATGCCTGGCTTGTCCTGCCAATCCTCTCTTTCTTCAAACCTCTTCCACAGTAATTTTAAGTTATGGTGATGGTTGTATGAATAGAGAAAAAGAGATGAGATAAAAAAGTAGCTGAAAAGATACATAATATCAAGAAGAATGAGTAACTGAGAGTGAGTAAAGGATGGGCGTGAAGGAGAAGGAAGAGTCAAGTGGGTCTATGAGTTTGTGAACTTATTACATTACAGGTTCTTAATGTGGAGTCCTTGGACAGATTTCAGGAAGTGGTGCTATAATCTTGGATGCCAAAACTGCTCACTTTTAATGAAAATTTAGCATTTCCTTCATTTATGAATTTAGGCAATATACTGACAAGGGGACCACAGGTTTCACCAGATTGCCCCAGAGTGTCCATGACATAAAAAAGTTAAAAAAAACTCTTGCTAGAGCATTAATGCATTTGCATACTGATGTTTACTGTTCAAAACAATTTCATCCAAACATATTTTTATCCTCATAGCAATCCTGTCAGGTAGGATCTTTTCTTGACAGAGGAAGTCACTGAGACACAAAAAGTCCAATTATTTTCATGGATACCAAGTAGGAGAACCAGCCCTGGACACAAGGATCTTCTCTCATCTTTCCATAACACCCACATTGGCTCCACAAAGGAACAAGTGAGAGAGTATATAATAAACTCTGGGTTTGTTCTCCAGGAAGAAGTAATGGAGGAACATGGTCAAACCAGTTAACGATGGGCAGTGGGCCAGTTCCCACTTGATTTTATCTTCCTTCTGTGGTTACCAACCAGTGGCATCCAGTGAAAGCTTGATTCTCAAGAAGCCTTCTTGCTGCCAATATGGCCAGTACCCATGGTTGCATATTTCTATCACTCATTTAAATCAAACAAGCTAAGGCAGGAGTGGCAGATGAATACTATCTTTAGATCCATGCAGTGGGCACACAGTGATGTCAAAGGATTATCTGTTAGCTAAATGGTAGGTTGGTTAGGCTTATTGCCAGGTGAGAGCAGGGCTGGGGATAAAGAAAATGAACATAGCAATGGACAGAAAAGCAATATAAGTTAGGTTTCTGCCTACAGGAACTAAGTCACTTGGGACTTACTTTTCCTCCATCCTAAGACAAGGTCCTAGGGTGCATTTGGGAATAGGTTTGACTATCCACCAGAGAGGAGGGTCATCATTAAATATTATCAGCTTGTGAGGGAGAGTATAAGGATGAATTTCAAGTCTTATCTCTCATGGGTAGCAATATGTTCCCATGGAATGATCACTTGCTTAGAAATCCAAGGATCTGGGTTCAAACTTCTTGTTGTTGAGTCATTTTTCAGTTGTGACCAACTCGTCATGACCCCTTTTGGGGTTTTCTTGGTAAAGATATTATAGTCCTTTGCCATTTCCTTGTGCAGCTCATTTTATAGATATGGAAACTGAGGCAAACAGAGTTAACTAGGTTATAGAGCTAGTAAGTATCTGTGGTCAGATTTGAACCCAGGAAGGTGAGTCTTTCTGACTCCAGACCCAGCACCCCTATCCACTGTGCCATCTAGCCAGAGTCAAACTTAACTCTAATGCCTATTGTTTAATCTTGGGCAAGTCACTGGGTCTTAGTTTCCTTATCATTAAAATTAGGGGTAGAATTTTATGGGCTCTGAGGTTCCTTTCTCCCCTACTGTTAGACCTTGAAAGCTTTCAGCCTTCAAAAATTCCTTATTAAAATAAGAATAATCTTGGGAAATGTCCTACTCTAAGTTAATGTTTACTAATCCTTTAGTGAGAATTAGTTGTAGCTGAGTTAAAAGTTGCGTGGAAATAGTACTTAGATGTCTAATTTCACTGAAGAGGGGAACATCTTCAGATTATTGGTTTTTGTTTTTGTTTTTTAAACCCTTACCTTCCATCTTAGAATCAATACTGTGTATTGGCTCAAAGGTAGAAGAGTAGTAAGGGCTGAGCAAAGGGAGTTAAGTGACTTGCCCAGGGTCACACAGATAGGAAGTGTCTGACACCAGATTTGAACCCATGACTTCCTATCTTTAGGTCTGACTCTCAGCTGCTTAGATGCCTCCAAGAGTATTTTTTATAAATTCTCATCCACACTCCCATCCTCCATAAATATATGATAAGATTTCTATTTTTGTTTTGTTTTCTTTTTTTTGTAAAGATATTTTATTTTACCAATTACATGCAATAACAATTTTCCACAAATTTTCTGAAGTTATATGATCCAAATTGTCTCTCTCCCTTTCTTCCCTTTCCCTTCCCAGAGCCACTAAGCAATTTGATCTGGGTTATATATGCATTAAAATGCTAAGATTTCTGTAGGGGGAACTGAAAAATGGAATTGATTTTATTTTATTTGGTATGTTATATAATGGTGTTTTCCATCCATTACTACAGATCAATTCTAATTGACTGTGAAGCTATGAATCAGAAAAGGAACTTTCAGACGGGATCCCTCGACTGAACATTTATCCTGCTGCATTTGATTGTGTATCTCTGGCCAACTCTATTCATCATTTGTTGAGAATACTTTTTCACATGGCTTCAGTTCTGAAGTTGAGCAGACTCAAGTTTCTTATGTGTTTTGTTAAGTTCAATAGGTTTGTCAGATGGAAGAAGAGAGAGAGCCCTGGACCAATATCCTGGGGAAATGGAAACAAAAAAAAAAAAAACAAACCAAAAAACCATAGAGTTTCTGAGTGGGTAAAAGTGATCAGTAACGGGACCACACTATCTTCTTAATTTAATATTATCTTTTTTGTGCCATTTGATTTGATTTAATTAAGTAACCATTTATGAATGCCTATTATATTCAAGTCACTGTGCTAGACTTATGGGGAGAATGCTCTTTCATTCTGTGAGCTATGTGTGGAATTTATTAGGCAGGGAACAAGACTGTTCTATCCAATAGGGCATCCATGGTCGTTGCTATTGTTTGTAATTTTTTTTAACCCTTGCTTTCTGTCTCAAAATTGATATTGAGTATCAGTTCCAGGCAATGGGGGTTAAGTGACTTGCCCAGGGTCACTTGGCTATGAAATATTTGAGGCCATATACGAACCCAGGATTTGCCATCTCTAGGCATGGCTTTCTATCCATTGAGCCCCATAGTTGCCCTGCCCACATCCTTTGTTTTTGAAGAGAATCAGTGTATCATGCGGGTGATATCTTGACTTGCTCAAGAGTTGGATCTAAATGAGGCAGAGTTGTGCAAAATTGAAAAATTATGGACCTCACTTTTCTCCAGAGTCATTGAAATCCAATGACAAGACAAAAGTCAAGACAACTGGTGATGGCCAGGGATGACCTTGTTGTCTTTGATGCCTGACCAAGCTCTAACTGCCCCCACAGAGCTTGCTTCAGCTGCCTTCATGGTTTTTGGAATGAATTGTGCTCATCTGCCCATTCCACTGGGGGAAGTCTTCAAAAGTGCTCATTAAATGCTTCCCTCCTTCCTTTTTTGCACCCTCCTATTCCACTGTTTTAAAAAAACAGCAACCCTGCTCTTTCAATCAAAGAAAAACATGCTCCTTTTTCTTCTCATTAAGTGTTATAGCTATCTCTAGTCCTTCTCCTCACAATTCTAACTGGACTAAATTCCTTGAGGTCAGGAATTATGTCTCTGACTTATTTGAGCACCTAGCAGAGAACTCACTACACACAAGATACTTAATAGATTTGTGGTTTTGGTCTATTTATCAGCCAGCTTCTTATCTTTTGCCAGATGCCCTCAAAGAGGTAAAAAGATGCAAAATAAGACTGGCTGGCCATGCTGCAGGCTGTTCGACCTCACATGAAGAAAAAAATGGCGGAGCACTAGAGCTTTGGTTCCTGCCCACGCCCTCAGGGGTAAGTAGGCAGACCTAGAACATGGGGGACTAGTGGTGTGGTTATGGTAGTGGAGAGAGCCCATTACTACTGGGTGTGATAAGAATCTCAAAGTTTCACATGAGTGAAACCTAAAATCCATATTCTGTTGAGCTTTGGTTTCCTGAAAACTGGGGATCTTCTTTTGCCATCTTACTCCAAGCCTTTTGCTCTATTGAGTAAATGAGGAAATTGGGCTCTGGGACCTCTTAGATCCCTCCCAGTTTTAAACCTATGATGATCCTATGATCCCCCTTAAAAGTTCTCAATTAATCATGAAAACAAGAACTTGATTTGAAGTCCTAAAAATATCAACCAGCTGAGGCTCATGGGGTTCAGAGGATGAATTGGGAACTAATGCTAAAAGATGCCTGAAGCCAATTTGTGTACTTCTGGGAACTTAGCTGCTTGGTCATTAGGAGACATGCACTTTAAGCCCTTGGTTACTCATCAAAGCAACTTATGTTTCACATAAATCAAATCTCACTTTCTGTGTAAGTTATTGATATCCTATAGAGTCAGCCCTCAGAATTCTAAAAGAGCTTATTTATACAAGCTTATTTTTAGCTCCTTTTTTTCCTCTTCACTGCTCTTCCCTCTCAGCACCTCCCCTTCAATCTCTTGGTGACCTCTAGGTCACACCTGGTGAAATTGGGAACCTTACAAAGGCATGATACTTGGGCACCATTCTTTGTACCTCAATATTTGGTACTTTTTGGATACTTCTTATTCTAGACTCAAACTTAGCTTCTCATCCAAAGTCATTTGCTCTGTGGTCCCATTGGCTTAGAATGATTCAATGTTGTTATCTCTCATAGACAATGCAGCTACAGTTTAATAGAAAACAACATTTCTTTAACCCAAAGGGGACTAATAGTGGCCACTCCAGGCAGTGGGGCACAGAAGCAGCAGAGATATTTTTTGGCTAAGAGAAAATTTCAGATTCTCTCAAATTTATGCCAAAAAGAAGGGTGGGCATTCAGCCGAAGACTCATTTATGCTAAGGCAGAATATGGGAGGAATCTGTGATTTTATCAATATGATTTCCCCAGTGATTTCTCCACTCATCATACAGAGCACAGCCTGCCTATAATTTAGTAGATAAGTGGGATGGAACTGCATCCTTGAGGGCTGGGCCTGTTTTGCCTTTCTTTGTATTTTCAGCACTTAGAATGATGCCTGGCACACAGGAAACATCTAACAGATGCTTGTTGACTGCCTGGCCAAAGGTGGCAGACAGAATGAGTATTTGAACTAAAAGGGGGAGTGGTAAAGATGAAGAAGTCATAGGCTATATTCAGCAGAGAGTAGCATGACAGTAAATATGGAGGTGGATAAAGAATGTAGAATTATTGCCAAGTCTGCCATCATGGCATCAATTGACTTCTAAAGAGGTTGTTAATCACTGGTATTAATATGAATGAAATCTACTTTTCCCATAGAAATAGTTACTAGCTATGGGGTGGGAAAGTCAGGCTTATGATCTCTTAAAATATGCAAGGCTTAATGCTAATTCAGTGAATCATGAAAAAATGTTTTTGAGACTGTTAGATACATTATCGAGTCAACCATACAAGGCTGCCTTTGAAGAGCCAACAAAGTGATTAAGTGCTGTAGCTAATCATTATGAAACAGAGAGACAATTTGTCCAACTTTAAATATCAATGGCCTTTAGATCGTGATTATTGACATGTAATCTTCCATCAAGAGCAAAATCAAAAGACACATTAACTTGGCTGTTTAGCAAGTCAGTTCCTAAAAGCATCCCAGTTGTGAACTCCTGTGAGAAATAAGTGGCCCATAAATACACGTGTGTGTCTGCATAAGGATTAATATATTAAGACTCTTCGGCTTAGAAATACACCAGATCTCATTAGCTTGATGTCCTAGCAGATTTGCAGAGCCTTAGCTTACATGTGTGATGGCCGGTTTACATTTATTTAGCATTAAGAAAGAACTCATAAATAAATTCTAAATAATACTCAGTCCATTACTCTTCCTACTTGTCAATGTTTGGAGATTTTCTCTTTAATTTTAACACCAGACCCTGAAGCATTACTGCTTGTTAACATACACAAAATTAATGAAAATAAATAAACAAACAGAAAATCTCTTGACTTTTGAGCCATCCCTTGAGATTGTTTAGTGACTTTTTTTCTTTTTGGTGCAGGGGTACTTCTCCATCAAAAAAAAAAAAATGTAACCTCTCCTTGCCTTAGGATAGGGACTGGACCTGTATTTTTGTTGGTATAGGGAACTCTCAAGTGATGAAACTCATTCTGGTTCTGGTTGGCACCTTTTTAGTAAATTATTATCTCAGTGAATTTTCTAGATCACTGAAAGTATAAGTGACTTGCCCAAGGTCACACAACTAAAGTCAGACATTTATTATGTGCCAGGCACTGTACTAAACACTGGAGACACAAAAAAAGACACATCAATCTCTGTCCTCAAAGAGCTCACAATTTATTGGAGGTGGAGAAGCAATACACTAAAAAAAAAAAAATAGCTGAGAAGGCATGATGGGTACATGAAGAAGCTCTGAAGCCAAGATGGGAAATGATGAGGTGACTGCTCCAGACATCCTCCTTAGAGGATCTAGGAGGACTGCTCCAATGTCCACCCTCTCTAATTAGAGGGAGGGAGGGTCCTCAGGAGCAAAAGATAATTAGGAGCTATGAATTTCAGAGTTGATTTCTTTTTGAAGGATAATGGGTTTCTAGAGGTCATGAAGACCAGGAAAACAACTGGGTGGGAACTGAATACGTCAGAGGTGGGACTTGAATCCAAATCTTCCTAGCTTTGAGGTTAAGTTCATTATTCATTATTCATTATTCTACAGTGTTTACCTTAGGAGATGATTTCTATAGTTGTGTGGTTAAAGTATCAATGACTCGCAGACTAGTATCTCTATACATGCAGTCATGTGTACATGTAAATGAACACAGATTTGTATACATACATGCAAATGCATATACATTATTTAACAAGACTTGATTAGATATAGGGGTTCAGGGAGAGTAAAGAGTAGAGAATGACTTCAACTTTACACAACGATGCTCAGAAGGATTATAGTATCTTTGACAGAAACTGAGAGGCCTGGAAAAGAAATACTTTTAGAGTGTGTGATAATGAGTTCTGTTTTGGACATGTTGAATTTGAGAAGTCTAGAGGACACCTAGGCAAAGTTGGCCTGAAGACAGGTGATTCCCAAATACACACTGCCTGAAAAGAAAAGAGAAAAGAGACGTGAAAATCACATCAACTCCAGAATTATGATTTGGAAGACACTCTGAAAACATATTTCATTAGATTTTGTTTATTATTATAAATATATACATATATAAAAATCATAATACATATTATAAATATTTCCTATATAAATAATCCTTCTCTCCAATTCTTTCTTACCTTTTTTCTGGGTTTCTCTGTTTTTGTCCAATACTTCTCTACCAACTATACTTCTCTATACCTGAAAGTTTTAGAAAATTGGTTCAGTCAATAAATATTTATTAAACACCTACTATATGACAGGCATTATTAGTA
Source organism: Monodelphis domestica (assembly GCF_027887165.1). Taxonomy (NCBI): domain Eukaryota; kingdom Metazoa; phylum Chordata; class Mammalia; order Didelphimorphia; family Didelphidae; genus Monodelphis; species Monodelphis domestica. The sequence goes on along the minus strand of NC_077231.1, from coordinate 54,063,793 downwards.
AGTGACTTGCCCAGGGTCACAAAACAAGTATGAGTTAGAAGCAAGACTTGAACTAAGGTTTCCTGGCTCTCTGCCCACTATGCCATACTGTTGCCCCCTCCTATAATACATAAGTGATATTAAATTGCCTATGTAAATTGGAGGTTGATTTTGGAGAGGCAATGTTGATTAATCAATAGAAAACATGGATCTGGGATTTTGAGGAACTGGGAATAAAGGAGAAAACAACATAAATTCTAGGATTCCAAGATCTATCAAAAGCCTGATGGAAATCTGGCCATTATGTTTCATTCTATTTGAACATGATCTGATTTCTCAAAAATACCACAGACATTAAAAAAAAAAAAGATTGGATTGGGTTGATCCAGTATAAAAGTAAATACCATTAGAACAACTTCATTATTGTTTGCTGGTCAGGCAGAGACACCTCTCTATTCAGTAGAAATTGTCCCAAAGCCAGCTAATCACTGTGTTTTGCAATATGGCAGCCCATTCATTTGTTACCAAATTCATTCACACAATAATTGACACCTCATTCACACTTAAAAAGCTGGGCAAGTTATTCTTATACTTTTGACCTTCTTTTCTTCCTTCATTCCTTTATTTCTTTGTTCTTTCCTTCATTTGATTCGTTCCTTCCTCTTTCTCTTCTTACCTTCCTCCCTTTCCTCCTACATCAAGAAACTGCAAACAAGTTATAGATCATTATTATAATCCTTCTGACAGAATAAAAATGGAATCCACCATGCATGAAACATGACTTATAACTATATAAACTTTTAGACACATATATACATAGAATGATAGAATTTGAGAGCAAGAATCCACCAAAAAGGCCATCTTGGTCAACCCGTATATGAGAGGAATATTTTCTTAAGGAAGGAATATTAACTTTCACATGCCCTACAATTGGTCCTCTTTTCTTTGCTTTAAAACTTCCAAGGAGAGAGAAACCTCCATTTTGAATTCTAGAAATACATAATTAAATCTCAACCTACAATCCTAGGATGACCATGAACCCAAGAAGAAGATCATCTTCCCTCATGCTTGGAAATGGAGCACTTTTTCACATGAATTCATCTGTTCTAATATTCCCAGAGTCCTGAAGGATTATTTCACAAATAACCCAACTCATTCTGTACCCCAAAATTGCTAGTATTAAGTCATGTTACAATAAGCAGTTTTAATAGTATGAAATAAAGTGGCATGGCAGATAGAAGGCTCAATGTTGGAATCAGAAGAGAGTTGAAGTATTTGGGACTTTAGCTCTTGTCCAACGTCCTAATTTTACAAGTGAGGAAACTAAGACCCAGAGAGATAAAGTAACTGATCCTTCAGCAAGTGTCAGAACTTGAGATTTCAAAAAAGAATCTCAAAACCCAGCATTCTTTCCATTATAGCCAGATGCCTAAGGAGACTGCATTCAAATCCCCTCTGAGATAAAAATTAATTTTATAATGAACATCATCACTTAAGGTCAAATTCAAACTCTTTACTCATCTAAGAAATAACTAAAGAATCTATGAGTTCATCAATGAATAAAAATAACAATTTACTTATGACTTAGTGAAGAAGTCCTGTCAGTCAATCAATAAACAGTTATAATGTTTCCAGGCAATGTCCCAGGCAATATATAGAGATTATATGATTTGTCCAGGGTCACACAACCAGTAAGTGTCACAGACAGAATTTGGTCCTCTATTATATTATGCTGCATTGATCTAATGAGAAAATAATGCTCTTAGGCTTGTTGGGAGAACATAGAATCTTTACATAAATTATACGACTTTGGTTTTATATGCAATTTGCTTGCTCCTTGGGCCAAATTTGTGATGTTTAGTTGTTATTCAACCATGTTTTATTCTACATAATCCTATTTAATTTTTTTTTTTTGCAAATATACTAGCTTGCCTTTTCCTTCCCCAGCTCATTTTTTAATTTTAATTTTTTTTAAATTTTATTTAGTCAATTTAGAACATTATTCCTTGGTTACAAGAATCATATTCTATCCCTCCCTCCTCTCCCCCAACCCCTTCCCATAGCCCATGTGTAATTCCACTGGGTATTACATGTGGCCTTGATCAGAACCCATTTCCATGTTGTTTGCACTAGGATGTTCATTTAGGGTCTACATCCCCAATCATATCCTCCTCAACCCACGTAATCAAGCAATTGTTTTTCTTCCCTGTTTCTGCTCCCACAGTTTTTCTTTGAATGTGGATAGTGTTCTTTCTCATAGATTCCTCTGGGTTGTTCAGGATCACTGCACTGCAACTAATGGAAAAGTCCATTACATTCGATTACCACAGTGTCTCTGTGTACAATGTTCTCCCGGTTCTGCTCCTTTCATTCTGCTTCAATTCCTGGAGGTCATTCCAGTGCACATGGAATTTCTCCAGTTTATTATTCCATCGAGCACAATAGTATTCCATCATCAACATATACCACAATTTGTTCAGCCATTCCCCAATTGAAGGGCATTCCCCCCTTTTTCCAATTTTTTGCCACCACAAAGAACGCAGCTATGAATATTCCTGTAAATGTATTTTTCCTTATTATCTCTTTGGGGTACAAACCCAGCAGTTCTATGGCTGAGTAAAAGGGCAGACAGTCTTTTAGCGCCCTTTGGGCATAGTTCTAAATTGCCCTCCAGAATGGTTGGGTCATTTCACAACTTCACCAGCAATGCATTAATGTCCCAACTTTGCCACATCCCCTCTCGCATTCATTACTTTCCTTTGCTGTCATGTTAGCTAATCTACTAGGTGTGAGGTGATACATCAGAGTTGTTTTGATTTGCATCTCTCTGATTATAAGAGATTTAGAATACTTTTTCATGTGCTTATTAATAGTTTTGATTTCTTTAATTGAAACTTGCCTATTCATGTCCCTTGCCCATTTATCAATTGGAGAATGGCTTGATTTTTTGTACAATTGATTTAGCTCTTTATAAATTTGAGTAATTAGACCTTTGTCAGAGGTTTCTGTTATGAAGATTGTTTCCCAATTTGTTACTTCCCTTCTAATTTTGGTTGTATTGGTTTTGTTTGTACAAAAAATTTTTAAATTTGATGTAATCAAAATTATTGATTTTACATTTTTGTGATTTTTTTTTTAGCTCTTGAATGGTTTTAAAATCTTTCCTTTCCCAAAGATCTGACATGTATACTATTCTGTGTTCAACCAATTTACTTATAGTTTCCTTCTTTATATTCAAGTCATTTACCCATTCTGAGTTTATCTTGGTTTAGTGTGTGAGATGTTGATCCAAACTTAATCTCTCCCATACTGTCTTCCAATTTTCCTAGCAGTTTTTGTCAAATAGTGGGTTTTTGTCCTAAAAGCTGGGATCTTTGGGCTTATCATAGACTGTCTTGCTGAGGTCACTTACCCCAAGTCTATTCCACTGATCCTCCTTTCTGTCTCTTAGCCAGTACCAAATTATGTTGATGACCACTGCTTTATAGTATAGTTTGAGATCTGGTACTGCAAGGCCACCTTCCTTTGCATTTTTTTATTAATTATTTCCCTGTATATCCTAGATCTTTTGTTTTTCCAAATGAACTTTGTTATGGTTTTTTCTAATTCAGTAAAAATGTTTTTTGTAGTTTGATGGGTATGGCACTAAATAAGTAAATAAATTTGGGTAGGATGGTTATTTTTATTATGTTAGCTCGTCCTACCCATGAGCAGTTAATGTTTTTCCAATTGTTTAGATCTAGTTTTAATTGTGTGGAAAGTGTTTTGTAGTTGTGTTCATATAGTTCCTGTGTTTGTCTCAGCAGATAGATTCCTAAGTATTTTATATTGTCTAGGGTGATTTTAAATGGAATTTCTCTTTCAAATTCTTGCTGCTGAGATGTGTTGGAGATATCTAGAAATACTGATGACTTATGTGGTTTTATTTTGCATCCTGCTACATTGCTAAAGTTGTTGATTATTTATACTAGTTTTTTAGTTGATTCTCTAGGATTCTTGAAGTAGACCATGATATCATCTACAAAGAGTGATAGCTTGGTCTCCTTATTGCCTATTTTAATACCTTCAATTTCTTTTTCTCTAATTGCTACTGCTAGTGTTTCTAGTACAATGCTAAATAATAGCGATGATAATGGGCATCCTTGTTTCACTCCTGCTCTTATTGGAAATGCATCTAATTTATCCCCATTGCAGATGATATTGGCTTATGGTTTTAGATAAACACTGTTTATTATTTTTGGGAAAGACCCTTCTATTCCTATAGTTTCTAGTCTTTTCAATATGAATGAGTGTTGTATTTTGTCAAAGGCTTTTTCTGTATCTATTGAGATAATCATGTGATTTTGTTGTATTGCTTGTTCATATGGTCAATTATGTGGATGGTTTTCCTGATATTGAACCATCCTTGCATTCCTGGTAAAAATCCCACTGGATCATAATGAATAACCCTCATGATCACTTGCTGTAGTCTTTTTGCTAGTATTCAATTTTTTCATCTATGTTCATTAAAGAGATTTATCTATAGTTTTCTTTTTCTGTTTTTGACCTGCCTGGCTTTGGAATCAGTATCATATTTGATATTTGATATCAGATATCATATTAGTGTCATAATGGAATTTGGTAGAACTCCCTCTTTTCTTATTATGTCAAATAGTTTGTATAATATTGGGATTAGTTGTTCTTTGAATGTTTGATAGAATTCACTTGTGAATCCATCGGGCCCTGGTAATTGTTTCTTAGGGAGTTCTTTGATGTTTTGTTCAATTTCTTTTTCTGATATGGGATTATTTAACAATTTTATTTCTTCTTCTCTTAATCTAGGCAATTTATATTTTTGTAAATATGCATCCATATCACCTAGATTACCATATTTTTTGCCATATACTTGGGCAAAATAGTTTTTAATGATTGCCTTAATTTCCTCTTCATTTGAGGTGAGGTCTTCCTTTTCATCGATGATACTGTTAATTTGGCTTTCTTTTTTCCTTTTTTTAAATTAGATTGACCTGTACTTTGTCTATTTTGTTTGTTTTTTCAAATTACCAGCTTCTAGTCTTATGTATTAGTTCAATCATTCTTTCACTTTTGATTTTATTAATTTCTCCCTTAATTTTTAGGATCTCTAATTTAGTTTTCATCTGGGGATTTTTGATTTATTCACTTTCAAGTTTTTTGATTTGCACATCCAATTAGTTTATCTCTGCCCTCCCTAATTTGTTAGTATATGATATTCAAGGATATAAATTTCCCCCTGAGTACTTCTTTGGCTGAATCCCATAGATTTTGAAAGGATGTCTCATCATTGTCATTTTCTTCAATGAAATTATTAATTGTTTCTATGATTTATTCTCTAAGTAACCAATTTTGGAGAATCATATTATTTAATTTCCAATTAATTTTTTATTTGGCTCTCCATGTACCCTTTCTGATGATTATTTTTATTGTATTATGATCTGATAAGGTTTCATTCATTATTTCTGCTTTTCTGCATTTGTTTGCCATGTGTGGAGGAGAGAAATTATAAGGCATGCAAAAGGACAAGAAGCAAGACAAGAAGCTGTCAATCAAAGGAAGATTCCATTTGGAATATGACTGGGATGTTGAAGGCAAGAGCCAACTGCTGACTTTTTCTGGGCTTCTTGGCTGATGGTGGTGACTTTGGAGGATGAAGCTGAGTTTATCTCTGGGACTTGGGGTAATCAAGTTGGAGGTGCCCTGGCTGATTTGAAGGCATAAGAAGGACAATAGTCCATATATCTCTCTCTGACTTGCTGTGTTTCATCTTAGTGATTTAATTGACATTTCTCTCAATATCCCCCAACCTAAGATTCACTGTAGATAATAGGGAAATCCCAAACCACTTGCCTCCATCCTCCATCTTGTCCTGTTTTTCCCAATAAATCCTTACTTGAGATAAAGAAGAGAAAAGAGTATTTCCTCTGAAACATCATAACTTACCCTGTGTGACTTAGAAGGAGGCTGAAGAAGAAGGGGGAAGGGGAAACTGAAGGGAAGAAGAGGGGAAAAAGGGAGATTGGAAGAGGGAGAAAGGGATATATAGAGGGAGGATAGGCAAAAGAAAGATAGCTGCCTAATCTATTAGCTATCTAGTATCCATCAAATATACTCCCCTCCAATATTATCTATTACACATGTTTTTATGCCCTAGTACATGGTCAGTTTTTGTGAATGTACCATGTGCTGCTGAGAAGGTGTATTACTTTTTGTCCCTATTTACTTTTCTCCATATATCTATTAACTCTATTTTTTCTAAGATTTCATTCACATCTCTTACCTCTTTCTTATTTATTTTTTTATTTTACTTATTTAAATTTGATAGTTCAGGTCTCCTACTAGTATAGTTTTACTATCTATTTCCTCCTTCAACTTCACTAGCTTCCCCTTTAGAAATTTGGATGCTATACCATTTGGTGCATACATGTTGATTACTGATATTTCCCCATTGTCTATTCTGCCTTTTATCAGTATGTAGTTACCTTCCCTATCCCTTTTAATCAGATCTAGTTTCACTTTGACTTTGTTATATATCATGATTGCAACCCCTGCCTTCTTTCTATCAGTTGAGGCCCAATAGGTTTTGCTCCAACCTTTAATTCTAACCTTGTGAGTATCCACCTGCCTCAAGTATGTTTCTTTTAGACAACATATGGTAGAATTTTGATTTCTAATCCACTTTCCTATTTGTTTTTGTTTTGTGGGTGAGTTCATCCTATTCACGTTCAAAGTTATGATTGCCACTTGTGTATTCCCCAGCATTTTGATATCCTCTTCTAGTTCTATCCTTTCTTCTTTTGCTATATCCTTTTAAACCAGTGGTTTGCTTTTAATCATTCCCCCTAATCGCCACCCTTAATAAACTTCCCTTTCAGCCCCCTCCCTTTTGTTCCCTTCTTATTTTCTTATGGTCTATTAAGTTCCCTTCCCCCTCTCTTTCCCTCCGTTTTTGTATTCCGTACCCCCTACACCTCTTAGTTTTCCCTTCTCATTTTTCCTGTAGGATGGTAGAATTCAAGACCCCAATGGATATATATGCTTTTCCCTCTCAGAATTGATTTCACTGAGAGTAAGTTTTAAATATTACCTATTAGCACTCTCTTTCTCTCCTTCTTATAAGAGTATTCTTCCTCTCCTCTTCCCATGTATATCTTTGTGTGATAAATATTATCTTTTTTTATTTTTTAAGTATTCTTTTGTTCCATCTTTGATTCCCCCTTCCCTTTTTCTTGTTTTGCATATCATCTTATAGCACTTATTACCCCAATATCTTCCTGTGAATGATTCCTCTAATTACTTTAATAATGAATATAATTTTTGAGAGTTACATATAACATTTTCCCCATATACTAATATAAATAATTTGATCTTATTGAAGCCCTTAAAGAAGAACATTTGAATTAAAAAAAAACACCCCCCCCCACTTCCCTCTCTTTCTTATTTACCTTTTCATGTTTCTCTTGATTTTTATGTTTGGATAGCAAACTTTCCACTTAGTTCTGGTCTTTTCTTTACAAATATTGGAAATCTATTTTGTTGAATGCCCATACTTTCCCCTGAAGTATATAGTCAGTTTTGATGGATAGGTGAGCCTTGGTTGAAGACCCAATTCTCTTGCCATTCTGAATATTATATTCCAAGCCTTTCAGTCCTTTAGTGTGGAAGCTGCCACATTTTGTGTAATCCTGATTGGTGCTCCTTGATATCTGAATTTTCTCTTTTTGGCTTCTTGTAAAATTTTCTCCTCAGCTTGGAAGCTCTTGAATTTGGCAATTACATTCTTGGCAGTTGTCTTTTGAGAATTTAGTGTAGAGGGTATTCTATGAACTCTTTCAATGTCTATTTTCCCCCCTTGTTCAAGAACATCAGGGCAGTTTTCTTGGATAATTTCTTGTAGTATGATGTCAAGATTTCTGTTTATTTCTGACTTTTCAGGTAGACCAATGATTCTCAAATTGTTTCTCCTTCCTCTGTTTTCTTGATCTATCACCTTGTCAGTGAGATATTTTATGTTTGATTCTATTTTGTCAGTCTTTTCACTTTGCTTTATTACTTCTTGCTGTTTTGCAAGATCATTGGCTTCCAATTGCTTAATTCTGGTCTTTTAGGACTTTTCCTTTTTGGTTTGGTTTATCCTGCTTTTCATGGCTTCCAGCTGTTTCCCCAATTGGGAGTTAATGTCTTTTAAACTTATTTTCTTTTTGAACTATTTCTCACTTTTCTTGCCAGAAGACTTCCATCTTTTTGATAAGCTACAATTTAAATTCTTTAAGAGCTTGTGGACAATTTCCATTTTTTGGAAGGTTTTGGTGCATTTATTTGTATTTCCTCTTCTATTTCCTCTGTAGCCTGGTTTTTTCCTCCATAAAAATTATCCAGGGTCAACCCTTTCTTCTTGTTTTTCTTGGTGTTGGGAACTTGTTGTTCCTGGGTACTGTTTGCCATCACTGTGATGGTTTTTCCTTCTCTTTCCAGTTAGAAATCTGAGTGAGATTCACAGGATTTTTGTGTATGGAGCCAAGGAACAAGGATTTTGACTTAGGCCAGCCTTCCAGTCTCTGCAGCTTCTGCTGTTTGCTGCCCTGCTCTGTGCTATCTCCCTACCATCTCCCATGGTCTGCACTCCTTGGCCTGCTGGGGCCTCAGGTCTAGGACCTCTCAGGGGTAGGTACTTGGTGGTCTCAGTCAGCTGCCAAGGGCCCAGAGGTGCCCCTCACTCACTCCAGAGGTGCCCCTCACTCACTCACTCACTGATTCTAGCTTGTGTTGGCTCTGACTCTGGCTCCATAGGTGGGGTGGGAGAGGGTGGCTCTGCTCATGTTTTGGTGGAAGCTTTTTTACCCCTAATGGTGTGGAAATGCCCAAATTCTACATACCTTCAATGCTGTGCCCTACTGCAGAGTACCTTTGTTCATATGAATTTGTTTTTTTTTTTTTGGCTTTTTGAGGTAGTTTGTATCGGTAAGTGGTGAGGAAAGGAAGGGTCCTGTGTCTAGACTGCAGCCATGTTTACTCAGAAGTCTCCCCATCTCATTTTTTAGATGAGCAAAGTGAGACAAACAGGGTAAAGTGACTTGTCCAGGGTCACACAACTGGTAAGTATCTGAGAAAGATGAATTTTCCTAACTCTGGACCCAGTACTCTATCCACTGTGTCACCTAGCTGTCCCTAAGTACATTGGAGGTGAATTGGAAGAAATGTATGGTCCTGTCCTAAGAAAGCATATGTTTACTGTGTGGTATGCCTAATAAATAACATTCAGATTTTGAAGCTTTGAACAAGATCATCAGTGTGTAAATTCAGAACAGAAGTTTCTGAGGGGAGGAGCAGGGATGATCTGAGGTCCTTGGAGAAATGCATTAATGGCAGAGGAAATGGGAGGTAACGAGCAGCCTATCTGGCTTGCTGTTTTGGGGGCTAAGTAAAGCATTTGACCTTTGAAATAATGAAGAGAAAGCCCTAAAGACCAAGAAAAGATCTTGACAACCAAAGGTAGTGATATTCATGGATAAAAATCAATGGATAATGGTGTATTTTTTCCATCTAATAATTGTGGAGCTAAAAATGCCAAAAATTGAACATTTAAGTACATGTGATAAATTATAGGTATTCAGCAAGCAAAAAGGGTCTGAATTGGCTTTCTTCCATCAAGGAGCTGACCTGCTTGGATGCTAAGCCCAGACTATATTTAAATCTAATGGTTTTTGAATTGCATGAGCAGAAAAAATATTTCTGCTAGACTTGGCTTTTTTGGCTCTTACCTCAAGATTTTCCTTGACATTCTGGGTAATGTCAGAAGCCAGATGAGTTCACTTTATGGCTTTGCCTTGTACTGTTATTAGGGAAGGTTTTTCATGGTCAGTCTTGATCATGTAGGTAGCTATGGAAGACCCCCCCCCCCCAAACAGATGGGCCCCTCAATCAGTGGAGTATGGTGGAAAAGAATGTTGGTTCTAGCGTCAAAAAACCTAGATTCAAATCCCTCCTCTCATGTTTACTACCTTTGTGGCTTTGAGTGAGTCATTTATTCCCCATCCCAACTCAGTTTCCTCAACTGAATAAATAAAGGGATTCTATTAGATGATTTCTGAAGTCTTGGGAAATTCTTAAATTATGATTCTAGACTTAATATTCAGTCAGAGTTTTAGGCCCATGTTTTTGCCCAGGTTCCTTTTACTTTAAAATCTTTTTTCAGATTTGTAGTACAAGACCAGTAGAATATAAGTTTGTTCAGAATAGAGATGGTTTCATTCTTTGTACTTTTATCCCTAACCTCTAGCATTGGCAGGCTCTTAATAACAGCTTATTTGGTGTTCTAATCTGCTTCCCAGATGGAATGGTGGCATGGGAGAGTGCTCCCCCAATGTCTCACAATCACTAAATCTCTGTGGAAGGATGTGTAACCAGGTGTTTCTGACTCCAAGTCCAGTTCCCTATACCCTGTGACATGCTATATAGGAGACAGATCCAGAGAGGTTTAATAGTCTACCCAAGGTCACACAGAACAAAAACAGAGCCAGGATTTGAACCCAAGTCATTTGACTCCAAATCCAGGGCTCTTCCCATGGCATCAAGTTGCATTAACTCAACACCAACTACACATGTTGATAATTCTGTTAATTCTGAATGCCAACTTGACACTAAACTTAACTATAAGTAGAAATGGTTCTTCATTACTCCCATCCACACACTCTGTGATTCAGCCACAACAGCCTACTTAGAGTTCCTTGAGAAAATCACTCCATCGCCCATATTCATGTCTTTGTACTGGCAGCGCCATATGCCTGGAGGGTTTCCCATTTTTACATCCTGTTGTTCCTAGCTTCCTCTGAGACTGAGCTCAAATTCCATCATCTGAAGGAGGCCTTTCATGGTTATTCTTTCCATGTTCTTTCCCTTTTTTTCTGATGTGACCTTCCATCTACTCTGTATATATTGCATAAGTACTTATTTACATGATTGTCTTCCCTATTAGAATGTAATTTCTTTGAATGCAGGGAGTTTCTTTGTGTCTCTCTTTGACTCCCCAGTACAGATCAAAATGCTTGGCCCATAGTGTTGTTCTTGTTGTTCAGTTGTTTGGTCCTGTCCAACTCTTTAATGAGCCCATGGACCATAGATGTCCATGAGGTTTTCTTGGCAAGGATCCTGGAGTGGTTTGCCATTTCCTTCTCCAGTGGGTTCAGTGGGAACTTTTGTCTCTTCACACCTTTGCTAATTATCTCACTTTACCTGTTAATCCTTTATTTTTCAAAAACTTTTCCTAAAATGTCATTCCCAGAACCAAACTATGCTTTGTTTTGTTATATTAGTTGGCATCTTACCAGCATTTTAAAGTTTGCAAGAGCACTTTAAATAATTCCCTTATTTAATTCTCAAGACAAGATGTGGTAGTAGAATTATTATGCCTGCTTTACGGATGGCTGAGAGAAATTCAGTGACTTGCCCAAGACTACAGAACTCACAAGTATCTGGGGCAGTATTCAAATTTAAGTCTGCTTGACTTGGAGTCTTTGCCATTCTTGGTATCCTCAGACATTAGCCTGGCAGGTGGGCTGCTAGTTACCCCCCCCCTCCCCACTTACCCCAACATTAATCCATTTCTTTAGTAATTAAATTAAAGTTCAATACTTTAAGTATTATTTTTTTATCTGACAAAATAGAACCACGTGACTAAGTTTTCTACCTGCTGAAAATGCCCGCTCCACCAAAGTCGCCAACAGGAAGGAAAAGAGCGCTAGACATGGAACTCCACCCAATTTATATCCTGTTTATGGCAGCACATAATTTGACAGGAAGTGTTTGGGGTCCTGGGAATTGTAGTTTTTCTGGGAACTGTGGTTTTTTGGGTAATAGATTCCAATTACACATTTCTCCAAGAACCTTGGGCATCCAACCTCCTCCCCTTACTTGTAAATTCTGCTTGCGGAATTTACACATTGATGATCTTTTCAGAAGCTCTACAATTTGAATGCTATTTATTAGGTGCTTCATGAATGCTACTTGACTAATGAAACTTTATCACCATGTAATCTGACTGACTGATTATTTAAATTATCCTTCTGACTTAGGAAAAAGAATGCTACCCACCTCCAGAGAAAGAACTGTTGGAGTCAGAATGCAGATGAAAGCATGCGATTTTTCACTTTAGTTTATTTGGGTTTTTATTTTAGGATTTTTGTTCTATATGTGTATGCTCTTATAAAAATGTACAATATAGAGATAGGTTTTGCATGATAATATATGTGGAACCCAGATCAAATTGCTTACCATCTCTGGGAGTGAGTGAGGGAGACAATTTGGATTTTTTTTACATTATTTTAAAAATTATTTATTTTTAAATATTTTCCCACAGTTACATCATGATTCATGTTCTCTCTTTCCCTTCTTACCTCCCCCCTCCCCCCCCCTCTAGAGGTGACAAGCAATTCCATTGGGTTATACATGTATTATCACTTGATACCTATTTCTATATTATTCATTTCAGACAATTTGAATCTTATAACTTCAGGAAACTTTATGTGGAAAATTGTTATTTCATGTAATTGATAAAATAAAATATATTGAAAAAAATTCCTCCTAGGAAACTGAGTCTAGAACAATCAAGTTTTGTTCTCCTGATTAACAGTATCATTAAACTTGTGGAGCCTCAGTTTCTTCAGCTAGAAAAACGAAGATCAGAGGGATCTGTGCTTTTCTACCTTACAAACTAAAATGAGGCTGCATATGTAAAGTCTTTGCAAACTTTAAAACATGATAAAAATGCCAGTTATTACTACTATTACTCTCATTATTATTACGTGAAAAATACTTCTTAGAGCAAGAAAACTACTGCCTGCCATTTCTACAAGACCATTAATTCTGATTTGGGGGTTCTACCATAGGTGCTCATGGTTCTAATTCTGTAGGGCCAGTTCTGTAGAGTTATTCATTAGTAATTGAGAAATGCCTCAGGCCTACATGAGACTCCAGTGCCAAAGTGGATTTTGTTCATTTGCATGAGTAGGAAACAGCAACAAACCAGGTGGAACAATCCCCACAGAGTTGGCTGGGAATGTGACTAATCAACAGTCCAAGAACAATGAACAATTCAACAAAGACTTAGGAGCCTACTGTGTGCAGTAATATTGTGTGAGGCATCCTGGGAGACATAGATGAAAGACTCTATTCAATTCAATTGTATCCAACCAGAACTTTAATAAGGTCTTGACATCTCTGAATTTGTAGTTAAAAGAGGAAGCTAAGATACAGAAAAATTGTTACAAAATAGAAAAGAGGAGGAAGCAGTCTTTGAGCTGGACCTTGAAAAGTGAATTGGATAACCATGTTGGGACAGAGAAAAAAGGGAATTCCAGATAGAGAAAACAATATGAACAAACTTATTAGATGGAATTTCTAGCAGAATATGGCCATAGCTAGTTTCTGTCCCTCCTAGAAAAGCCCCCAAACATGCAGGTGACCCTACAGGCATCAGACAAATGGCCAGTTGTTGTTTTTTTTTTCCAAGCATCCTTTACTTTAGTTTCAGCCTTAACTTCAAGCATCTGTAATTTCATCAGGGAGCTATTGACCAAAGCCCCAAATGGGCTTTTGGTCCATCTTGATGGCTATTTATGCCTTGGGGGCGAAGGTGTCTAGGCGTGTCTTAGGGGAGGGAGGGAAGAAGGAAACAAAGACATGAGGAGGAGGAGTGTGGGGACACCTCAGAAAAATGAATTGTGATGGTGTCTCCCTACTTACTAACCACCACTGATGGAACCAGAGATGTCCAGGCTTAGTGGGTCAGTGTGAATTCAGTACTGATGCCCAACCTTGGGACAAATTCTCTCTGAAAACAAGAGTAGCTCTCACTCTCTTGACCTTCTATGGTATCTCTTTTCCTCCCTCTGTTTATTTAAGTTACCATCTTAACTGGTTCCTGAAGTCAAATGCTCTTTTGTTCTCTGCATGAAAGGCTTTATTCACATCATACTCACATAGCTTCAAAGGAAAGGCTTCTTACCCTCTGGATGTCCTCCACCCCCCTGAACAAACAACAAAACAAAAGCTAGAAAGATTTTTCAAAGGTTTTTCTCTAGTTTAATATTTTCAGTCTTTTGGGATGCAAAATTGATTTCTTTTTATTTTCCCCACCCCAGTAAGAGTTAATCAAAGGACATTATCCATTTTAGTGATTTCTTCCTTTAGTCATTTATCAAGTTTGTTTTGTTTAAATAGTTCCAACAAATAGAATTGCATTCTCTGGAAAGAAGGTTTTTCTGGTCTTGTTTATATCAAAGCACTTTTCCCCTTGAGCATTGGGGTGTTTTCTATGAACATCAAGTCCTGTTTTCTTCTCTCTTTGACATGTCATTTAACAGGGCCAAACCTACCTTACTTGTGCTAAACCACACGCGCGCGCACACACACACACACACACACTATGGGGTGGGAGCAGAGGGTGAGAGAATGATGCAATCCTGTAATCTGGGATGTGACATTTCCTTTCAGCAGGCAATGCTAAGACTCACCACTACAAAGCCATTTCCTGATGGTTTGGCTTGGCTCTGATTGACCTTCACTTTCCCTGGGGAGGGGCACTAATCCTCTCCTTATGTACATAACAAAGCTGCTTTCAGAGCCCCCTTATTTAAGAGGAAGACTTTTTTCCCAACCAGTTTAGGTTGAAATGGAGCCCACCAAAGCTGTCTCAGGGAAATGTGAGATGCAGGGAATGAAGGAAGGAGCTCTCTTCAGTGCCATTATAACCCCTGCTCAGGGCTGTGACTTTTGGATTCTTTGCTCCTCTCCATGGAACCCTCCAGACTTGAACTCAGATAAGAGTTAGTTGACAAGTATGTATTAAATGTGCTCTCTATGGTACACTATCTTTACTATACAAAGGCTGTCAACATGGAGTCTAGAAGCCAAAAACTAAAGAGTTTCTACCTTCAAGGTGTTTCCATTCAATCAGAGGTAGACCAATATATACAAATATCACCCATAATCCTAGGGTGGAGGCCTTCCTCAGAAAGGGCTCCAAATCTGGCCTCATGTAGACCAGGGGTAGAACTGAGGGAGCCCAACTTTAGAAAGAAAGGATTGGGTTATTTCTTGCATTTTCTGGCTCAGTATGCCTCCTTATGGATGTGGTTCCAAGGAAAATATCTCTAAATGAAATTTAATTATGCCCCATGTCTCCCCGCAAAGGTCTTTTCTCCAGAAATTATTTAGTGTATATAAAGTAGATATTGGTATGTTTCCCCCACAACAAAAGCAAAACTTAAAACACAGAACTTAACATTCATCAGTAAATGCCTGAAATATGTAGTAAAACTTATTTATATATTAAATATTAAATATAATATTAAATGTTATATATAATATTAAATATAATATATATTAAATATATAAATATATAAAATATATAAATATATATATAAATATAAATAAATAAATAAATACATATATATATATATGCTTGTTCCTACGAGGTAAAGAGGGCAGTTAAGTGGTTCAGTAGATAGAGTTCAGAGTCTGAGTTTAGGAAGACTCATCTTCTTCAGTTCTAATCTGACCTCAGACATTTCCTAGCTGTGTGACCCTGGTCAAATCACTTAACCCTCATTGTCTAGCCCTTACCACTCTTCTGCCTTGGAACCAATACACACAGTATTGATTATAAGATGGAAGTTAAGGGTTTAAAAAAAATAAAAATAAATCCTGTTTGCCTCAGTTTCCTCATCTTAAAAATGATCTGGAGAAGGAAATGGCAAACCAATCCAGTATCTTTTTTTGCCAAGAAATCCCTAAAGAGGGTCACGAAGAGTTGGACATGACTGAAAGACTGAACAACAAAGAGATAAGGGCAACTTTATAGGAGTATGAAACAAATACTTCACATTCACTTTGAATCTGTACTTGAGGAACTTCTGAGCAGCCAAGCATAGATCCTTAGTCTCCTATCAGGTACAGGGAGGTCCTGTTAATTAGCACCGCCTATCCCACAAAGTACGCACTGTAGGAGCAGGAAGCACTTCCATCTGGGTAGTCAATACCAAAGTAGAAACTCCTGATATATTGCACTAGTGCTAAAAATATCCATTTCTTTGTATTGATATAACTTGAGATCCAAAAGGCAGCCAGGGACTTGGAGTCCAGCCTCAGAGGTCTCACCTATGCAAGTCCATGTTCTCACTCCCATGGGCTCAAATTATAGCTGTCTCTGTCACCAGGGAAGAGAGAGAAACCCCCTGCTTGCTGGCATCAACTGCCCTGCTTCTTAGCAACGATTTAATTTGTCTCTTGCTTATCCCTGATTAAATCTATAATGATTTTTCCAAGCCTTTAATTCATTCTTTAAAAATTAATTTATTTTTTCCAATTACAAGTAGAAACAATTTTAAACTTTCATTTGTACGATTTTGAGTTCCAGATTCTTTCCCACCCTCTCTTACCTCCTTCCTCATTGAGAAGGCAAGCAATTTGATAAAGGTTATACATGTGCAGTCAGGCCAAACATATTTTCATGTTAGTCATATTGCTTTTTAGACAATCTTCGAGCTCCAAATTCTGCCCCAACTGCCCACAATTTCAGCAATTGCCTCAATTCTATTTTTCTGAGAAGATCAAGGCTCTTTGAAAGTCCCTGTCTTTTTCCTTCCACATTAGTCTCAAAACCTGAAATTATTTTTAACCTATTCTTTCTTCCCTCCTTGCTTTCCATGACTGACCCTTCTACCCTTACTCTTGATTCCACATGCTTTGAACTCCCTCACCTTCTCTTTCTTTCAGCTCAGCATTTCTATGGTTTCTTTTTCTTAAAGACACTAACATTTTGAATCATTTGGAATTGATTTGCAACTGCTCTCCTGGGGAAGCATTTTATAGTTGTTCTTCACTGATTTATATTCCCTTCTTTCCTCCTTTCTCAAGAAAAGAAGTGTCCTTCATCCTTTCCTGATCTAATCCCATCAACACTGGTTTTTAATGTTATATAGACTTAGAGCTAAAAGGAGTCTTAGAAGTCATCTGATCCAATTCTCTTACTTTACAGTTATAGAAACTAGGTTCTTAGGGAAGTAGAGTGACTTGTCCAAGGTCATGCGGGCAGTAGTGTCAGGAAAAAAAATTAACCTAGATTTTCTACCTCCAAAGTCAGTGTTCTTTTCAAAATTGGAAAGATAGGTACACAAATCCTGCCTCAGGTAACTTTATATCCCTGTCTCTAGACAAGTTTCTTCATTTGTAAAATGGAGAAAAAAATAGCATCTACCTCTCAGTGTTATTCCTAGGTGACCCTCAGCAACTCATTTTTGCCTTAGTTTCCTCCTTTGTAAAATAAGCTAGAGAAGGAAATATTAAACCATTCCAGTATCTTTGCCAAGAAAACACTAAATGGGGTCCCAAAGAGTTAGACATGATTGAAAATGACTGAACAATATCAGAAATGCTAGGTATGATTCCTCTTATTCCCATCTCCATCCCTTTTCTCCAGGTCTTTGCTACATTACTTACTCCTTCTCTAATATTTCCATTGTTACACTCTGATTCCCACAGACTGACTCCTTTGTCTACAACTCTGCTCAGGTCTTTCCTATACTGGCAGACAAAACAAAAGACACTCCTCCCTAAAGTATCCCACTAGAAGAGGTCAGCACCCCTGCTAGGGATAGGCACTCTCTTTTGGTCAGCACTAATGCTGGGGAAATGCAAGGGAGTTGTCATACCTAGGCTATTCCCACATGGTTGCAGTAACATGGTAGCCCAATGTATTATAAGTGTACAACGTTGCCAGTAATATGTAGGGAATAAGGGATCTTCATAGCGTTAGTGGATTTAATTAGACAGGAGAAATTAGTGGTTTGGATTGATTCCTCATAGAGCAAGAGGAGCATGCAAGCTCCTTAGAAGCTTAGAAGCTTACAAAGGACATCATCTCATCTTAGTTTCTTCAGGTGATGCTTCTTTGATGTGAACATGTTTGGGAATCATTTCTTTGGTTTAATAATGAACAAGGACGTAGCTTGGAGAGAGAGAGAGAGTGGGTTTGTGTCCTTACTCTAGGATAAAAGATAAAGTCCTATGTTTTACATTCAAAGCCTTCATAACCTAGCCCATCCTTCCTTGCCAGTCTTCATGTATGGTACTCTCCATTAGGTACTATTTGGTCTTGTAACATTGGCTTCCTTGATGTTTAATGAACAAAACACTCCATCGTTCAGTTCTAAGCATTTTTCCTGGCTCTCCCTAAAGCTAGAATGACCCCCTTCCTCAACTCCACCTCCTGGATTCCTCCTTTAAATCCCAATTTTTCACAGGAAACCTTTTAATTCTAGTGTCATTTCCTCTCCTAATTATTTCCTTTTTATCTTGGAGATGTTATTTGAATATTTTGTACACATTTTTTTGCTCGCATTCCCCATGATATTATAAGCTCCATAAGGGAAGAGACTTGTCTTTTTTTATGTCCCCATAAGTTAGCACAGTGCCTAGCACAGAGTAGGTGTTTAATAAACCTTTATTGACTATTGACTTTGTTTTTTAAATTTCCTTTTTTCAGTTTTGTCCCTTGTCAACTATCAGTTGAGAAATCTTGCCCTGGGACTTCATAATATTAAGTACAAATTTGTTTAACCCATTATTCTCTAACTGCCCCCAGACAAGACCAGTTTTGCTCCCGATCCCTTCTAACCATTTACCAAGAACTCTATCTTGCCATCTATCCTGTGACCCCACTCACCTGTCCCATTTTCTTTTGGTTTGGTCACAGCAATCAAATCAATAATGCCATTTATTTTTGAGGGGACATGCCAGTTGAATGCACTTTAGAACAACTTACCATCCCAATAGATTTCTACACCAAAATGCTTTTCTCTGGCCACCACTCCTACCGATATATTATTTCCTATAAATACCAACAGTGAGATAGTTCCTGCCCTTAAAGTATGAACATTCTAAAAGGGGGGAGGGCGAATACATACTCAGAAAAATAAAACTAAATATACACAAAATCAACCAAAAGTCATTTCATGGGGGAAGGACAATAACAGTTGGAAGATAAGTCAGGAAAGGGCATATATCAGAAGATTTGAACTGAACCTTAAAGGGAGTTAAGGATCTTAGGAACTGATTCAGGGCATTAGGACATTAGGACATGAAAAGCAGCCCCCCATCAAGATACAGAAGTAGGAGACAGAATGGAATGTCAGACAGATCCATTTGGCTTTGAGTTGGAAGGAAGAGAATGAAAGGGATTTGTATTCAATGGAGTATCCACAGGGGTGGCTCTACAGGAGCTATTTCATGGAACACATGCTGAATTTGGGCAAATTATGTGGACATAAAGGGTTCCTAGCTGAAGAATTTGAGCTTTGAGCTTAAAAAATTCTCTCATGAGCTATTAAACGAGACTAGTTACTGACTTGGCATGCTTTAAAAGGGGAATATCTCTGCCTTCAGTCTCTCTTCTTTTGAATCACCATATGGTAAGTATGAGAGGTTGGGGAAGTAACAGCCCTTCTTCCAGTTCAGCATAGATGGGAAATTACTAATAACTGACAACTAAAATATATGTAATAAGTAACTTAGGAGAGCCTGAGCTTGGGCCTGGGCCTTTAGAACCTGGTTGTTGCTTCTCATTTGGGTTCTTTGGTCCTAGCTTGGGTAGCTGAACAGGGATTTTGAGATATTTCCAGATAATATATAGAGATTATGGATATTTCCAGACTTTGACAACTTTGTGAGTTCAAAAGGGCCAGAAATTCTGAATGTCACTAGGTGCTGACCAGTGTCTACATTAGGTATGATGATCACCAATAGGATGAGGAGCTCCATCCCTGTTCTGGCTTACTTGAAAATACAGAGCTATAGGGAATCATTTGGGCAGAATGGAGCCAAAATGCAATGTGAAATGCTGATTTAGCAGCCCTCTCAACAGCTTTACACTTTGATGCTTTAAGGAGCCTCTCAGGAAAGCATAACAGTCACAGTCACTTCTTTTTTCTGCTGTTTGTTAAAGTCTTTTGTTAATAATTGTTTGTGATTCTTCTGTGCTAAGTATTTCTTTTGTGTTGAGGAAATAAATAGCAGTCTCATACCTGATGTATGTTGTATATTAAAAACTTCCTGCTTTCCCTTTAGGAAATTCTCTAGGTATGAACCACACCTTGGAGCAATTTTCCTTGGGTCTCTTGTATCAGAGCACAAAGACCCAGTAAATTCAAGAGTCTAGTTTCTTTTTCTTTCTTTCTTTCTTTTTTCAAACCCTTAATTTCTGTCTTGGAATCAATACTGTATATTGATTGGCTCTAAAGCAGAAGAGCAGTAAGGGCTAGGCAAGAGGGGTCACACAGTTGGGAAGTGTCTGGGGCCAGATTTGAAGCTAGGACTTCCCATCTCTAGGCCTGCCTCTCAGACCACTGAGCCACCCAGCTGCCCCTAGTTTCTCTTTTTAGAAACCAAGCTTCCCGAGTCCTGTGCCTGGTTTGTGAATTTATGAATCCATAGCTAGAAGGGGAACCTAAGAAGTGCTTCCAAATGGAGCTCAGAAATGGTTCCCATTTTCATAACTGGAATCTAGGGTGCATGAGGAGGAATAATGTAAGATGAATCTTGAACAACAGAACAGACAAAAGAATCAATTAAAAATTCTTATTTTTTCTTGGAGGCAAGAGGAAGCCACTGAAGCTAACTGAAGGGAGAAGGAGAGTAAAAGTGATGTGATCAGACTTATTCTTGAGCAATATCAATTCTAGCAGCTATGAGGAAGATATATGGGGTAGGAGACAGAGAATCTTGAGGAGGCAAATAACCCAGGAAAGAGGTGCTGGGCTTAAACTAGTGCATTGGCTGTGTGAGTGGCCAGAGCTCTAAAAATGTGTCCAAGAAGTCTTCGTTGATCTTGAAAGTCTAATATCATAGTTTAAATTATAGTTGTCTTTGGGTGGGAGGGGGTTGCTTCAGGAGAGCAATAGTTAGCATTTGATCACGAATAGTGGCTGCTCTTGTTAAGAGCCTTCAAATTAAGAAATACTAAAACATGTTTTGGATGAAACTATTGCTTAGGGGTGATGCATTTCCTCCCCTGGTCAGACCCATGCTCTCGCATCTATACTTCCTCCTAGCAATTGAACAACATTGTGTAATTGATTTATCATCCATTTCCATAAAAGCTGAATAACAGCATCTTTTGAGAATGGCTGTTGAGAATGCATTAGGCATGCTGGCTTTGCAAACAGGGGCGCTCGTTTTTCAACCCTGTCAGGAAAATTCATCTGGAGAAATTATAAGCCTTAAGAGAGACTCCGCTGGTTATTTATCAACAGTGCCATTCCACACAGTGACAAGGTATTACAGGTTGTTAAATGTCCCTGGAAACATTCCTCATTTGAATTGGTGGAGAAGATGATTGAACATTATTTAAGCAGAAATTTACGTGCAATAAATAGTACATTTGCAAACGGCCCAGAAGATGGATGAAAAAGATAATGTTCAGGTTTGGATGATAAACAAAAGCAATCAATTAGTGGCAGCAATTTGAATAATGAGAAAGAAACCATAACCCAAGACTCTCTTACTGAAAGACTGGACTTGAGGATGAACCAGCTGCTTTTACATTAAACAGATGCACAGTTTGGCCTCAACCCAACAGGGAAGGGGATTACCAAGAAAGAGCACACATTTCTGGGCCCAAATCTCTTCACCGGGTTGGATTTCTGCACAGCCTTCCTTCTTTTGGACTGTTATGCCTTTATCAGTGGTCATTTTATTACAGGAGTCCAATGAGTCCAGAATAATGATCTCTACCAAAGCAAGGATCTTGAGCATTAATAAGAAACTTGCAAGATATCACTCATTTTTAAAACTAACTGAAATTGTATGATGCCACAGCTATTCATTCTTTTTTGTTTATTTGTTTAAAGTGATAACATAAGCTCTGCGCTTATATGGTAGTGCCTCGAGGTCTAGAAGCAATCAAAACAATACCAAAGAAGCCCAACCCCAAATATATTTAGACTGTGTACACAAAGCCAGAACAGCCAGATGTTTGTTGTCATGAAGGCAGAACAGTCCTGGCCCATGCCCATAAATGGTCATGGCACTCACTGTTTGGGGCTCAGTTTTGTTAATAACTGACCATGCAAGGTCAAACAATCTGCATTGTTATTGAATAGATTGGAACAGGCATTAGAACATGATTGAAGAGTCTCAGTTTAGCTCCTTTTCGCTTGGGTATTTCCAATGGCTCAGACAAGGCTTTCCTATGGCTCCATTGTCAAGCACATCGTCACCACACTCCAGAGCTGAGGATTGTGTGTCCATCATTGCCACCCTTGTCCAAGCTACCAAACAATTGAATTTTCCTACTAACATTTTAATTTCCCATTCATCTGTCAGTGGGGCCATAGGAAACAATTTTAAGTCAAACAATCCAAGTATTGCATATCTATTTTCTTGGCATAGAACCCCACAAACTTCAGAATCACACACTTTAAGAGTTAAAAGACAGCTCAGAGACCATCTAGTCCAAGTCAAACCACCCCAAGAATCTCCTTTTCTCACATTGCGATATTCAATCCATTACTTCTTCCAATGATTCATTTCACTTTTGGACAGTTCTAATTGTTAGGAGATTATTATTTTACTATTCTGCTGCCTCACATTTATGTGGCTCTTTGAAGTTGAAAAAAATTAATGCCATTTGAGGTAAACTTCACACTAATCTTATAAATTGCTATTCTGTTGTGGAATGATTAAATGTGATAGATGTAGTTACTATGGGCAATACAATAATCCAGGACAATTCTAAAGGACATATGACAAAGAATGCTATCTACCTCCAGAGAAAGAACTGTTAGAGTAGAAATGCAGATGAAAGCATACAATTTTTCACTTGTTTATTTGGTAATTTATTGTGGGGTTTGGGTTTTATAAGAATATTTACTTATAAAAATGAACTATATGGAAATATGTTTTGTGTAATAATACACGTATAACGCAGACTGAATTACTTGTCAGTTTTAGTGAGGGGGTAGGGGGAGAGGGAGGGAGACAATTTGGATCATGAAACTTCAGACAAATTAAGTGGAAATTTGTTATTACATGTAATTGGTAAAAAAATACAATAAAACTCTAAATAGTTACTATTATAATGTCCATTTTAGATTAAGATTAGATTTAGATTAGGAAACTGAATCTTTCAGAAGGTAAGTGATTTTTCCAGGATGTGAATCAATTTCTTCTCGACTAAGACCACTATACTACACTGTCAGTTCTTAGTCCTAGTTCTTAGGGGTTCTTAATATTTTTGTGTGTCATGGATCCCTGTAGCTGTTGGGAGCACCTACTGAACCCTTTCTCAGAATTATTTTTTTAAAATGCAAATGATAAAATTTGTAAGAGAAGACCACTTATGGAAACAGTATCTCGTTAAATCAACTTGGTAGAATGACTTCCCTCTATTTTCGGAATAATTTTTCAGAATTGTTTTTTAAAATATTTTATATAATTCACTTAAGTCCACATGGATTAGAAATTTCAATCATTTTTTATTTTTTTTTAAGAAGAAAAATAGCACAGATCCCAGCTTAAAAGTTCCTGCCTCAAATCAACACTAAATGTTTCTCTTTGCAGTTTTCACGCACTGGTTTATTAGTCTTAATTCCTCTTAATTCCAATGCTTTCTCCGGAAGAGAGTTCTGATTTCTTTTAAGGATTTGTTTCTAATTATTTGGAAAGAATGATTTTCCATTTATCCAGTGTATAGTTTGTTTGCAAATAGTTACTCTCATGTTGCTTCTTCCAGTGGATTGTGAACTCCTTAAGAGTGGGAGTTTTCTTTTCCTCTCTTTGTATCCCCAGGGCTTACCACAGTGCCTGGCACATGGTATGCACTTAATAAATATTTATTGACTGATTGAGTTGGAACCAAGCAAAAGAAATTTACTTCTTCGAATTGACTGTCCCCAAACCACTTGAAGACTCTCCTCTAAACCTTCTGTTTTTTTTTTTTAGGTTAAATCTTCTAAATTCCTTCAAACTTTCATCCTAAAATAGATTCTGAATTCTTTTTAGCTATTTTTATTGCTCTATTCTGGAACTAAAAAATATGCTCTAGATTAGATATACTAGGAGGGAAACCAGACTTTGACAATTACTGAAGATTTCAGAAGCAATGAAAGGGAGAAGTATCTGATTGCATGGGATGCTTGTTAATGGCACTTCCATATCCAGCAATTTCTCTGCCATAAGATTAAAGTTTGCCCAACTGCTATAGGAAAGATCAAGGGGGATCATTTTCCATTACATTTTACTAATTTAATGACAATAGGCAGAATTCATAAGCTTGCCCCAATTGTTCTTTTCTTCTTCACATACTTCCATCTTTGTTTATGATTTTGCTGTTGTTCTCTACTTGATCATTAGATTGGGCCAGTCCAGGTGGGAAAAACTATAAGATGGACTCTACTTATATTTTGAAGAACCAACACAAGATGCTTGACCATCTCTCATGGCCTATCTCAACAGACTCCAGGTACATTCAGTAATCCTACACAGTATATACCTACTGCATTGGAATGGAGATTAGGGAAATTTTATGGCCAAAATCTTTTCCAAGGTCAGGTTTCTTTGCCAGAAATTTCTATTTTAAGTCATTTAATTTCAACATTAGTGTCTTAATTTGCCAGTTTCTCTGTTGAATGCATATATTTGTAATATTTTCATTGAAAAATGTAAAATTTATGTCCCACAAAAAGTTGACTAATTTAAAATACTTGAAAAGCTAGAAATATTCTATTTTTTTCCAGAAAGGACTGGAAATCAAACATACATTCTCATTATAATTAACAAAATCTTTCTTTCTTTTTTTCTTATGATTTGTAAACCTCAAAATTCCTTAGACTTATAAATGTTGGAAATTTCACCATTGGGATATTTCATACTTGGAAAATTTCTTACTGATAGTCTATTGGAATGGGAACTCCATTGGCATGGGAGGTTCCTTCTCTTCCCTTCTTAAGATTACTTTAGGACAGAAACCCTTTGCTGAACAATGGAAAGGACTTTGACCTATGCTTAAGCATAGAACAGGAATTTCTTTGAGTCTTGATTGATTTTAGAATTGATACAATGGAGATACTTGGAATAAATCTCCACCCTATTCAGTCCTAATAGGATTGAGTAAGGGCTGCAGCCTAGATCAAAATTTAATTATTCCAATCTCTACCATACTCAAGTTAACAGGATTTAGAAAGGGCTGTAACAAAAGAGTAAAGATTTAATCATTTGAAAAATATGACCTTCAACAGACATGTGCAAAAGCCAGAAACCTCTGGGCGGTCCTGGGTTAAGCGAGAGCCTCCATTGACAGGGAAATTGATGAAGAGTGATTGGTAGATGTGAGGACTGAGGGGAGGCAACTTGGATGGTTTCCTTAAAGATAGGAGGGTCTGGAGACTTGAGGAGGATTGAGTTTTTGGTCGGTGTGGTTCCTGGGCTCTGAGGAAGCTTGCTCTGAAGGAAGCTGAAGGTGGGGGCCTCTGAGACTGTTTCTCCATTTTGGACACGTGAGTGAAAGGGACTGATCTCTTTTCTTTGCCCCAGCTATCTAAGGGCTTGGGCCTTTTGGCCCAGCCTAAACAGAAGGGGTATTTAAGCCCTATTCCCTTCTCTCCCCTTTCTCTCTCTATATATATCTCTAATTCCTTTCTTCCTCCTATTGTAATTAAACTCCAAAAAAGGGCTGACGGCTGACTTGAGTTTTTCATTTAGGAATTACATAGCTGATTCCTTGGCGACCTTAAATTAATATATATCAGTCTTTTAAAGTGATTCCCTTGTAACATTGTGGCTGACCACACGGGAGTCTAAAGAATCCTCTCAATAAAACTCTTTCCTTGCCTTTTTACTATACTGTTTCACCACTTAGTCCTTTTTTTAAAAAAAAAAAAAAACTTGGCTTAAAGACACAGCTGCTAGAACACGTGAGTATAAAAAACTTTTTCTCTTTTCTCCTTAAGTTAAATTGGAATCAGCAGTTTTTTCTTTTTCTTCCCTTTAATCTTAAGGGACAGCTGGGTAGCTCAGCGGATTGAGAGCCAGCCCTAGAGGCAGAAGGTCCTGGGTTCAAATCGGACCTCAGATACTTCCCAGCTGTGTGACTCTGATAGACAGAAAACAGCTGTTTTTAAATCTCAGCAACAGGACTCTAAAGTCCTGGCTGGAAGAACTGTTTCTAAATATCCTTTCCCTTAAGGAACAACTTCCTGGATTAAAAAAAAAAAAACCCTGTGGAAAGTTTGTTGCTTTGCCCTGCTCCCCACGTGTTTTGTGAAATTACAAAATATACATATAAAAATGAGTACTACATTCTTTGACAATTATATGGCAGCTGAAGAAGTAGGGGCATTGAGGAATGAAGGATACCTCCAAATTTTTATATTAATAGGTACTGTCATTTTTGTACTCCTCAATACTATATTTAGAGATGAAAAAATAAAAAATATTGAGGATAAAATAAAACAAAATGAGGATAAAATAAAACAAAATGAGGATAAAATAAAACAAAATGAGGATAAAATAAAACAAAATGAGGATAAAATAGAAAATATTGAGGATAAAATAGAAAATGTTGAGGATAAAATAGAAAAAAATGAGGATAAAATAGAAAATATTGAGGATAAAATAGAAAATATTGAGGATAAAATAGAAAAAATTGAGGATACAATAGAAAAAATTGAGGATACAATAGAAAAAATTGAGGATAAAATAGGAAATATTGAGAATAAAATAGAAAAACTTGAGGATAAAATAGGAAATATTGAGAATAAGATAGGAAATATTGAGGATAAAATGGGAGATATGGAAGATAAAATAGGAAAAATTGAGGAAAAAATGCAAGCCCAATTAGAAGATCTAAAATGTTTCTTACAGGATCAATGGGCAAACACCCACTCTACCAGAAACAGACCTGTTTCTGAACCTTTGAATGAGGAAATTTCTTTCCCTGAAATAGAGATGGAAAACACCTTCCCTATAGCCCAGTTAACAGACTGCTTCTCTCGTGCAGTGCAAATCTTGTCTGAATTTAATCCCCAAAACCCTTCCCCTGCAATCCCAGCTTCTCATGTTCCTTCTCCTACAGAAAACCAAATTCCAATGCAAGGGAGATCTTGTCCTCCTAGAGAAACCTGTCCTTGTCAAACTGACCCACAGGTGCAAAATTCAACTAGAGGCCTGTTTCCTCTAAGAGAAGTACCTGAAATAGGACGAAATGGGGATGTGGTGACTTTAAGACATAGGATACCGTTTACTCCCCAAGAAATAAATGAATTTACACGAAATATCCCCACATATGAACAAGATCCTTTTCTAGTAACAAAAAAGATGGGAGACATATTTTTTCAATATAATCCGTCTTACAAGGACGTTGAGAGCTTACTACAGGCTTTTTTAAGTGAACGTGAAAAAAATAAAATAATTGCTCATGTCAACAAAACCCGGGGGCGTAATGCAGCACATTGGCCATCTCAGGATCCCGAATGGGACTATAATAATCCTGAGGACTATCTACAACTATACCGTTGTAGAGAGGCCATCCTCACGGCCATGAAGGAATGTGCGGACAGTACAGATAAGTGGATGGAACTGGAAAAAATTAAGCAAAAGGAAAACGAAACACCCTCCAGATTTATGGACAGAATTATCGAGTTTGGGGACAGATACTTAGATTGGGACTTAAATAAAGAGAATAGTTTAAGACAAGTTAGAAGAATCTTTGTAAACAATTCTTGCAAAGTAATTAAAAATTATTTTAAAACACAATGCCCAAGATGGTCAGATATGGACCTTGAAGAATTGCGAAAAACAGCTATATATGTTTTTAAGGGAAACGAAGAAAAGGAGAAAGAGAATAATGATGACATGGAGGAAATGAAGAAAAAAATGAGATGTGTAATAGATAGGATAACTAAATTAGAAAGTGGGCATGATAATGAACCAACGACAATTGCCCCTCTCCAGAAATCCAATTATCAATCCATTACTTGCCACTTCTGTGAGAAGAAGGGCCACAAAATGATGGAATGTAGAACCTTTCTTAAGATGTTTGGAAGGAATACACAGTTTAATAATGGTTTTAGAAATAATAACTATAGAAATTATGATAATGGTTATAGAAACCAAAATTCTAGAAATTATAATAATGACTATGGAAATAACTATAATGAATATAGAAATAAGAGCTTTAGAAACCAGAATTATAGAAATAGGAATTGGGAATTTAATGACAATGCTCAAATTGAAGAAAATTTTAATGATAATACTCAACAATATATGAGAAATGGCGCTCGTCCAAAAATTACTCGAGGTACTAATGACCCTCAGAGAGGTGCCCTTCAGGGGGGTGCCCAAGGAATATCCCAAACACAATGATGGTGCCCGGGGGGGGGGGCTGGGGCACAGGAATCAGAGGATACAACCTTTGATTTCCCAGACCCTGATGTCCTACTACCCGTTGTCCCTATCCACTGCCCTCCCCATACTAATGAACCCCATGTTACCTTAAAAGTGGGTAACACCTATTATGATTGTCTATTAGACACCAGAGCTTCCTGGTCTGTATTAAAGAGAACACCTGATTTACAATGTTATTCTATTGGCTCAGAGAATGTAATGGGAGTATCAGGAATAACCCAAAGAGTTAAAAGACTTCCTCCTAGAATGGTGTCTGTAGGACCCCTAGAGGTACAACACTCCTTCCTTTTGATGACTGACTCCCCTTTAAATTTGCTGGGGAGGGACCTTCTATGCAAACTCAGAGCCACAATAACCTGCTCCCCAGATGGCTCATTATCATTAGAAATACCAGAGGAATCTTTAAATTTACTCCC
Source organism: Monodelphis domestica (assembly GCF_027887165.1). Classification (NCBI taxonomy): domain Eukaryota; kingdom Metazoa; phylum Chordata; class Mammalia; order Didelphimorphia; family Didelphidae; genus Monodelphis; species Monodelphis domestica. Next base: position 54,034,928 of record NC_077231.1, on the reverse strand, counting down.
TGTACTTCTCTCTGAAAACCAGGAGGCAAAAGAACCTTCCATTTTTGAAATACCTAAAGATATACCAGAGTCTCTTTGGGCCACATCTTCTTCTGATGTAGGCTTACTTAAATCTGCTGTTCCTGTGCAGATAAAAACTAAATCTAGCCCACCTCCTTCTATCCCTCAGTATCCCCTCTCAAAGGAGGCAATTGAGGGTATTACACCAGTTATTAACTCATTAATAGAACAGGGAATAATAATCCCTTGCAAATCTGAATACAACACGCCCATCCTGCCAATTAAAAAACCAAAAAAAGGACCCGATGGCAAGCACATCTATAGATTCGTACAGGATCTAAGGGCAGTGAATAATCATGTTATAAAGAGACACTCCGTAGTTTCTAACATACATACTATTATTTCATCTATTCCTAGCACAGCTACATACTTTACAGTAGTAGATTTGTGTTCAGCTTTCTTTTCCATACCAATACATGAAAACTCCAGGCATATTTTTGCTTTCACCTGGAAGGGCTCACAATATACCTGGTGTCGGCTGCCACAGGGTTATGTCGAAAGTCCGAGCTTATTTGAGCAAATTTTGAGCCAAGACACAGACAATATAACATTTAAAAATAGCAAATTAATCAAATATGTAGATGATCTACTCTTGGCTTCAACAGATGCAGAAACATGTCAAGAAGATAGCAAACACCTTCTTTTGGAATTGCACAAAAGAGAACATAAAATCTCTAAGGATAAAGTTCAATGGTGTCTCCAAAAAGTAGAATATTTGGGATTCATCTTGACTGCGGGTGCTCGTTATATTTCTCCAAAACGAATTGAGAACATTCAAAAATTGAGTGCTCCTACCACTAAGAAACAGCTGAGAGCAATTTTAGGAGCAACAGGGTTTTGTAGACAATGGATTCCTTGCTATGGGGAAATCACTAAACCCCTTATAGCATTAACAAAGGATTCAGTTCCTGAACCCCTCAAATTAGAGCCTGAACACTTGTCAGCTCTAACAGATCTGAAAAAGGCTATCATGTCTGCCCCTGCTCTAGGCATCCCAGATTACAACAAGCCATTTACTTTATATGTGCATGAGCGAAGAGGAGTAGCCTCTGGTGTGTTAACTCAGACTTTGGGACCTTCTCAGCGCCCAATTGCTTATTATTCTGCCCAACTAGACCCAGTAGCAGCAGGAGCACCACCATGCCTTAGAGGAGTAGCTGCTACAGCCTTACTAGTAACAAAAACCGTTGATTTAGTATTGGGATGTCCATTAACAATAATGTGCCCACATGAGATTGAAGCATTATTGGTAAAACATAGAACACAGGCATTCTCGGATCAGAGAATTACAAGGTATGAAATAACCTTATTAAATAGTGAAAATATTACCTTGAAACGCTGTTCAACTCTTAACCCTGCCACCTTGCTTCCAGATTTACCCACTTCAGGAGAACCACTACATAACTGTGAAACATTAGTGTCCATGGCAGAAAAGCCTCGAGATAATCTCTTGGACACTCCCTTAGACAATGCAGATCTGATTTTATTTACCGATGGTTCCTCTTTTATGAGGGATGGCATACGTTACACTGGAGCTGCCGTAGTCTCAGAATTTGCCACTGAATGGTCAGCTTCACTACCTTCTAACATTAGCGCTCAAGGAGCAGAACTCATAGCTCTAAAACAAGCTTGTATAATTGCCAAGGATAAAAAGGCAACAATTTATACAGATTCTAGATATGCTTTCGGCATTTGTCACTCAGTCGGGATGCTATGGCTCCAAAGAGGATTTTTAACCTCAGCTGGAAAATCCATAGCTAATGCAGAAATTATAAATGAAGTTCTTTCTGCTCTCAAACTGCCTAAAGCCCTAGCTGTAGTTCATTGCTCTGCCCATACAGGTGGCTCTGACCCTGTCTCTAGAGGAAATGACCGAGCAGATGCTGCTGCAAAACTAGCAGCCATAGAAGGACCTGGATTAATTTTAACATTAACAACCACTGATAATTTAAATTTATCACTCTCCTATAATGAAAAGGAAGTGGAAAAATGGAAACAAAAATTTAAAGCAAAACAAATTAATGGAGTATGGGTGTCACCTGAAGGAAAACCCCTGCTCCCTAGAAGTTTCTATAACCAAATTTGCCAATCTATTCATAAAAATGGTCATTTTGGCACCCAGGGCATCGTGGACTCTGTCAAGAGAGTATGGATAGCCCCTGGTATAACTACTGTAGCCTCTAAAGTATGTTCAGCCTGCCCTATTTGCCAGGCATATAACCAACATGCATATCGTGGAAAAGCCTTTGGGGGACGTCCTCTGGCTTACACACCTTTTGAACATCTACAGATAGATTTCATTACAATGCCAAAAGCTGGACGTTATAAATTTTGTCTAGTAATTGTAGATCAACTAACCAGATGGCCAGAAGCATTTCCTACGACCCGAGCCACAGCAGATTTTGTTGCAAAGATACTTTTAAAAGAAATTATTCCTCGTTTTGGCCTACCAGCACGTATTGACTCCGATAGAGGGAGTCATTTTACCGATTCTGTCTTAAATCAAATATATTCTTGCTTGGGGATAACTCCAAAATTCCATGTTCCATATCACCCCCAGAGCTCAGGCCAAGTGGAGAGGATGAATAAAGAACTTAAGACTATGATTGGCAAATTATGCACTGAGACCCATTTAAAATGGCCTGAAATTCTCCCTCTGGCCCTATTTTATCTTAGAAGCAGGCCTAGAGGAGACTTACATATTTCACCATTTGAGATGCTTTTTGGACATCCGCCTATACAGGCTAAGCCTTTCTCCCCGGCTTATACATCGCTATTAGGGGGAGATATTACTATTGCTTCCTATATACAGGAGTTACAGCACAAACTACGTGAACTTCATGAATCCGGAGCTGCAGTACAAGCTGGACCATTAGACTTTTCTCTGCATGACCTGAACCCAGGAGATAAAGTTTATATCAAGAATTTCAAGCGAACTGGAGCAACTGAACCTTCATGGGAAGGACCATTCCAAATATTATTAACTACTCCAACATCTATAAAGATTGGAGAAAGAGACTCTTGGATTCACTGCTCACATGTGAAGAAAGCATCTTCTGCTGAGACTGATTAACTCTATCTTATCATATGAATTGTGACTCTATCTTATCATAAGAATTGGAGATAATAATCCATAGACAAATGGATGCTGGTTTTTTTTCTTTCAAGAATATATTGAATTACTGATTTTTTTTCTTATTTTTTCTTATTTCTTTTCTTTTATTTTTTGATCAGAATATTTGATTTTTTTTCTCATTTTTTGTACTGAAGGTACACATAATTAATATTAATATTTTTTTCCCTGCAGTAATACAAGTTAATATATATACTCTTGCTATAATATCAATATATGCCTAAAAGCTTTAAACTATGGGAACCTGCCATTTATTGATAAAATATTATAGGACTGTGATTAATGTTTGTGTCTGATTCCAGGAAAAGGGATAAAAACAAGGAGCACAGACTAAACCTGAATAGTGCCAATAGAGCACACATGAAATATTAAAGTGAGACTCAAGGTTGCGACGCTTAACTTATGTTTAAGTCGTAGGACTTCCTTGTATCTACACTCTTTTCGAAGTACTCAAACAAGTAAAAAGCTTGACTATCATGCTGGCTCCCTATATCTCTGAAGGAAAAAAATCAGACAAGGGAATGACATTTCCCCATCAAAATAGAATTCTAATTCTTTCCTTCTTATATTATGGCAACTTCCTGTAGTCTTGGCTACAAATGGCTAAGTGAAATATTACTGTATTCTGTCCTACATACTTGTGGGATAGAAATTACTTTAAACTGGACCTATACAAGGCCTATTTTGAATTTTTCTTATGTTTTTGATTATTTTTCTATTCTTTTGATAATTGACACATATACCCCCATAACTGAACATTGCATTCTGAGCTAAACTTGATATATTTTTTTAAATACTTACTTCAGGGGGGATTGTATTTTAATTTAAAATCTAAGAATTTTTGAAATTTTTTTTGTTTGAGATTTTATTTTTATAAAAATCCAAGACTTTTGTTTAAGATTTTACTTTAAAAAAAAAAATTCAAAGACTTTGATTTTGTTTGAGAAAAGATCTTCAGGAAAGAAGCTTGAAACTTTTATATCCAGAGAATGAACTGTTGCAGAAAGATGCCAAAAACCTACACTTCATCAAGAAGATCAAGAATGAACTTTGGATGTGATTGATTGGACTGAACTTTTGATTGAACATTTATTGTAACATTTATGCCAAAAGGGACTGCCCCTAATTTGGCTTTCTGTCAATGCGCCTAGCAAACATTGGTTTTGCTTTCTTTTCTTTCCTATTTCCTCTCTCACTATTCTAATTTCTCTTAGAAAATTGAATATTGTGTATATCTTTAGTTAGAAGTGAATTTAGAACTACAAAATGATTATATTAAATGATCAATGGGGAGACTAGTCTCCCAATGATCATCAGGGGGGATTGTAAACCTCAAAATTCCTTAGACTTATAAATGTTGGAAATTTCACCATTGGGATATTTCATACTTGGAAAATTTCTTACTGATAGTCTATTGGAATGGGAACTCCATTGGCATGGGAGGTTCCTTCTCTTCCCTTCTTAAGATTACTTTAGGACAGAAACCCTTTGCTGAACAATGGAAAGGACTTTGACCTATGCTTAAGCATAGAACAGGAATTTCTTTGAGTCTTGATTGATTTTAGAATTGATACAATGGAGATACTTGGAATAAATCTCCACCCTATTCAGTCCTAATAGGATTGAGTAAGGGCTGCAGCCTAGATCAAAATTTAATTATTCCAATCTCTACCATACTCAAGTTAACAGGATTTAGAAAGGGCTGTAACAAAAGAGTAAAGATTTAATCATTTGAAAAATATGACCTTCAACAGACATGTGCAAAAGCCAGAAACCTCTGGGCGGTCCTGGGTTAAGTGAGAGCCTCCATTGACAGGGAAATTGATGAAGAGTGATTGGTAGATGTGAGGACTGAGGGGAGGCAACTTGGATGGTTTCCTTAAAGATAGGAGGGTCTGGAGACTTGAGGAGGATTGAGTTTTTGGTCGGTGTGGTTCCTGGGCTCTGAGGAAGCTTGCTCTGAAGGAAGCTGAAGGTGGGGGCCTCTGAGACTGTTTCTCCATTTTGGACACGTGAGTGAAAGGGACTGATCTCTTTTCTTTGCCCCAGCTATCTAAGGGCTTGGGCCTTTTGGCCCAGCCTAAACAGAAGGGGTATTTAAGCCCTATTCCCTTCTCTCCCCTTTCTCTCTATATATATATCTCTAATTCCTTTCTTGCTCCTATTGTAATTAAACTCCAAAAAAGGGCTGACGGCTGACTTGAGTTTTTCATTTAGGAATTACATAGCTGATTCCTTGGCGACCTTAAATTAATATATATCAGTCTTTTAAAGTGATTCCCTTGTAACAGATTTCAATCATGCTGGGAACTCTTGGTGTACAAAGTTCCTCCATCAAATCTATAATTCATCCATAATGCAAAGGCTTAGCGAACTGAAAGGGAAACCCAGAGATGAAGTGACTTGCCCATGGTCACTATCATTAGGTGTCAAAAGCATAACTTGAATCCAGGTGTTCCTGACTTCAAAGTTCTGTCTTGAAAGCAGACATCTTAGCTCTATTCACTATACAACACAGTCCTTTTATGCTCATATTACTCAAAAGAACTCATAAATGTAATTGAGATTTGGCACATGCACAGATCTCACCAGGTTACTGAGCTGATGTGAATCTCCATGTGGTAAGGCTGGGATCTTGCTTCAGGGAGAACAGTGATAAAAGACTTTTGAGCATGCACAGAAATGTGGTAACTAGTTCTGGTTGGCAAATGATTTGTTTCAGAGGAGGTTCTTCTATTGGCTGAAGAGGTATTGAAAAAAGTGTATCCAGCTTTGGCCACCTTATCTTTGATAATTCAGTGACTCCTTTATTTTTAGTACCTGTTGGTATAGCAGACTTAGACTCTCCCTCTCCCCCTGAGGCCAAGTGACCATGAAAAGGGCCTTGGTCCTTGGCCTCCATAATTATTGTTTTCCTTTCTAGGTAAAAAGAGTGGAGTATAAATTGTGATCATGAAAATTCTGGAGGGTACCTTGGTGTCTTGGCATCTACCAATATGGGTTCCAGAACAAAAGTATTATCTATGCTTTGCAGAATAAGTAGTGACCTTTGGGCCCCAGATCCACAGTAGCTGAGACAAGAGTTCATTTGGCAAAGATTCTATCTTTAGATGTGAACTTATTGAGACCAAGGCTATGTAGGAACTGAGCAAAGTTAAGCCTACTCTCCCTAAAGACAAGGTGATCTAGGTTCCCCCTGAGGCGATGGGTTTGGGTGGTGTTTATACATTTGCTTCTGATCTATTTTTGAAACTCTCACTTTGTAAAATCTCACTGATGTTAAGTACTTAAGTAGAACTTGTGATGCTAGTCATTGGTCCTTAATGATAGGGGGCTTAAGTCAATGGTAAAAAAAAACAACAACAACAACAAAACACAAACAACCCCTAGAAGAAGCCCAGGATGGAGTTGTAGCCTCCCTAGCTCTGGGAGAAGGATGCTGGCACATATTCTACAGAATTTATAGAATCTGCTATTATATTGTACCTAGTATCCCCTCAGGGTAACGTGCAATCACTTGAAAGACCTTTTATTTGTCATTTAAAGACACAGGAGGGTTTGGAGATTGTTTATGCTTGCTTAATGCTTCAATGGATATGTGATCTCATTGTACATAATTCCTCCACTGATAATGATCATCACCCACCTTAAATCTTTTCACAGGGCTACTGACCTAAGTGAACTTAGAGAATGCTAGAGATATCATTTTTCTAGATATTATCAAAACATTTGATAAAATCTCATCTTTCTCTTTCCGCCTCCCTCTTCTTCTCTTTCCTTCTCTGTCTCTGTCTCTCTTCTCTTTCTTTCTCTTTTCCTATCTCTCTCTTTGTCTCTGTCTCCCTCTCTATTCAGTACATATTGAAGCATATCTATAAATATATATAAGAGCACAATAAAAACATAGGTCCAGTTTGCCCCTTCTCTTTTAATCACATAGAGGTAAACTGTGATATCCTCAAAGGGTCACTCATGAGAGGCAGAGTAGTACAGTTGAAAGCATGCTAGAATTTGGGTCAGGATAGATTTGTGTTGGGATTCTGTCCTTGGTACCTACAAGCCATGTGATCATAAATAAGACCCTTCACTTGCTAACACTCATTGAGCTCATTTCCTTACCTATAAAATGGAGGCAAAGGCTATCATGAACCTCTAATGAGATAAATAGGTAGAGCGCTTTACTTTTTATGAGAAACTGAGTGGTGGTGGCAGAATGGGAACAAGTCTTGGAGTCAAGAATCAAAATAGTGATAATAATAACGATAGCAGCTAATATCTGTATAGGACCTTAAGGTTTGTAAAATACTTACATACATGACCCTCACAATAGCACTGTAAGATGGGTGCTATGGTTATTTCCATTTTATAAATGAGGGAACTCAGAGAGAAGTAGAAGTGACTTGCCCAGGGTCACAAAGCTAGAAAGCATATAAGGCATGATGCAGAATCTGGCTTTCTTGATTCGAATTCCGGCACTCCATTCACTCTGTCATCTAGCTGTTTCATAGTTGAGGTCCTTCCAGCTAAGAAGACCTAAATTCAAATCTGCTTGTGACAGATTGCTTGTGTGATCTTGGGTAAGTCACATAATCTTCTAGAACCCCATGTGACTCTAAGACTATAAATCTGTACTAGTAGAGTTTCCATGCTTGTAGTTCCCTCTATTGATGGGATCATAGGTCTCACAGAAAAATCACCATATAAATATTGGTTTTTGTCATAGTCATCACCACAGGATCTGCTTGAGCTGAAAGTAGAGAACATGAATCCTATCCACATGGAGAGTAATTGTCATGAACAGGTTCTGAACACATTTTATAAATATCTTTTGGAGCTTATAAATATTCCCAAAGACCTGAGTGAACTGGACGAATCCATTGCTGTCGTGAGGAATCTAGACATGCCCCAAAGGTACCTTCTCTCTGCACTTGGGCTGGATCCTGATGCAGTGGATTGGCAGAAGGACAAATGATTCCAATAGAAAGCATCTGGGAGGGCCCAATTTGATCCATGTCATCCCCTTAAGAAAGCTATTAAATTAGCATAAGGACAGCAGGCATCATGGAGACTAATGGATGACAGGCGTGCATGTGTGTATCTAGCCTGGTTCCTGGCAAAGAGTGGATTCATATTGAACTGAATTTTATTTGCATATTTGTGTGCTGATTTATATACATGCATATTATATAGATTCTATAGACTCTATGAGTCTCAAGTCCTTTTCAGTACCAACTTTCTCTCCTTTACTTTTTCTAAATTTCCTCATTGGTTGTGGTACAGTGGACAGAGCACTGGCTCTGGAGTCAAAGGATCTAAGTTCAAATCCTGCTTCTGATTCTTACTGTCTTTGAAATATTGGACAAATCACTCCCAAATTCTGGGCCTTAGTGTCCTTATCTGTAAATGAGGGAGTTGTACAAAATGACCTTGTAGGTCCCTTCCAGCCCTACATCTCTGACTCTTTGTTATTAGTACATAAATCAGTCATTATCTTTGGTCCACATGATCTCAGATAGGGCAATGAAGCTCATTGAAAGATAGAAGGAACAGAACTGATGAGTCCTTCAAATACCTCTGAAAAATACTTTTGATACATACTTACTAATGGAGTATGTCAGCAATGAAGCTGTCATGAGATTTTTTTAGGTTGTGTTGAATTTTGGCATTATTTTCCAATAATCTCCATTGTATATTCTCTTCTGTAGTATATTTGATGAATATTGATTTTAGAAACTGAGAGAGCTTTTGGATAATAAAATAATATTAACTGTTTTCATTATATTTTCATGAAAAAGTATATTTTTGTTACATAACCCCTAATGCTTTTGATAATATACCAAGAAATGTTCTTCTGTGAATTTCAATCAATAGAATGAAAATTAAAAATGTAGCAAAAGATTTTGTTTAAGTGATTACCAATGTATAAAAATCTGTGACTAAATGGAAGTTTGTTATTGTTGGAAATTAAACTATTAAGGGGAAAACGGGTCCATCTTATAAATGTAAACTTCTTAAGGGCAGGTATTATTTTGACTTTTTTTGTTTTATGTCTCCAATATGTAGCATAGTTCATGAGAGAGAGTAGCACCATTTTTTGAGTGAAGTTCCTAATGATCCTTGATATTATGGTTATGCTTTTAAAAAGGATCATTGAAAAATCAGCCAAACATTAACAATAATAATAGTCTCCTCAAAACCCCACTTATGTGTTTGGGGAATTGGCCAATTAGCATAATGGGCAATAGGGGCTCTATATACCCAGAGATTGTCATGATAGAGATAAAGGGTTAGCAGGAAACCTGAAATATTAGTCAGATCATCTTTGGTGACATCTCTTCAGCCAGTGTTAGGCAATTGTTCTTTGAGTAATGGAAAAAGATGAGGTATCAGAGAGTTGCACTCTGTGCAATGTCATAGGAAGTGTCCAGTGGATTACCCCCTGACAACCACAATTAGCTATGTGCTATTGAACAATTTTATCAGTTACTTGTATAAAAGTATAGTTTGCATGGTCGTCAGATTAGGAGATTTAAAAAATTGAGGGGAATAAGGATAGTTCATACAATGGATGATAGTCAAGATACAAAAATATCCTGACAGGCTAGAATTTTGGGCTAAAAGTAATAAGACAAAATTTAATAAAGGGGGCAGCTGGGTGGTGCAATGGATAGAGCACTGGGTTTGGAATCAGGAAGGCTCACTTTGTGGGTTTAAATCTGGCCTCAAACACTTCCTAGCTGTGTGGTCCTAGGCAAGTCATTTAACTCCAATTGTCTAGACTTTATTGGGAACTGATACCTAGTATAGATTCTAAGACAGAAGGTAAGGGTTAAAAAAGTCAGTAGGGATAAATGTCTTACATATAGGTATAAAAATCAGTTCCATAAATACAAACTGACAATCCTTAGAAGTTGTTCTGAAAATGATTTGGAGTTTTAAGACCACAAGCTTGATAAGAGTCAGCTGGTTGATGTAGTTACTATAAAACAAAACAAAGAAAAAAAGCAACATAGTGTGATCTTGGTTAGTATTAGGAGGAGCACAGCTTCCAACAGTAGGAAGATCATAGTCACATGGTATTCTACCTTCATCTGGTTGCACCTAGAGAATCAGATTCAGTTCTGAGGACCACATTGAGAAGGACATTAAGAAACTGGAGAGAATCCAGATGAGAGTAGCTAGGACAGTGTGCAGGGCTTTGATTCCTTGTCAAATGAGGATTAGTTGAAGTAACAGGGCATATAACAGGGAGACTTGGAGATGGGAAGGTTGGTTATAATAGCTACCTTTAAATATTTGAACAGCTAACTTATGGAAAATGTATCTTGGAAAAGAGATAGAGAGGTCCTTTCTGGATTATTATCATGGAATTCTAGATTTATAATTTTTTTTGTTTGTTTGAGAGTATTTTTAGGATAAGAAACTTGCTACCTCCCCAAATCAAGAAAGTGAACTGTTTGGAGAAGGTGCCATAAAGAAGCCTGCAGAAACCACACACTGCATCAAAAGATCCAGAATGAAATTTGGGATGTAGTGAATTGAACCATGGGGGGTTGAACACATTTATTTTGAATGTAAACTCTTATACCAAAGGGGACTGCCCCCTAATTGGCTTTGTGTCAATGCACCTAGCAATCATTGGTTTTGTTCTCTTTCTCTTTTATTTCCCTCTTATCTCCAAATTATTGTAATTTCTCCATAGAAATTACAATATTATATGTACCTCTATCTAGTTAAAGATCTTTAGAGATATAAGTTGGTCATGTGTATTGATTCATTGGGGAAACTAGGCATGTAAATCTGGGAGATTTCTGCATGTTCATTTCCCAATGGAATCACAGGGGGGATTGTGTAGTTGGAATTTACTCCCCAGAACTCTCTTTCCCAGCTTCCCAATTTTCTTCTCACATTATATCCTAACATAGGGAGGATATATTTTGAGTGTAGCTCCTCCCTCTCTCTCTACTCTGGGGAAATCGATTGTAGAGGCTGGGTGAGAACCAGTCAGGTGAATTTTACCCACATGTTTTTACTTTTTTTTTTGCTTAGGTTTTTTTTTTAATTTTTGTTCTTTTATTTCTTCTACTTCAAATGATTACTAATAAATATTATAAAATATAATACTTGGAGTTATTGAACATTAATTTAAATTTTACAGTTCCAAATCCCCAAGTCTGTGATTTCTGTGGAATATCATCATGGTGGAAGTGGCTTGTGAAAACAATTTAAGAACTGTGGAAAGACAGTGGGAGATTGTATCAATATGTATCTGATACATGCAGGAGAAAAGTAAATATAAAGCTAGAGAATGCTGATGATTAGGAATGTAAAAAGAGATCATGAAGAATGAGATGTTGATTTTTGAACCTGGCCAATGCGAGAATTTGTTTTCCTTGTTGAGGCATATTTAATGTATGCCTCCCCTAGTGAGGAGATTAAAGTGATATTTAAAAACTGGATAATAGGAAAAATAAGACAGTTACTTTTTTAAAGAGGCAATTAAAAAGAAATATAGAATAGGATCCAGGGGGAAAATGTTAGCTATTCTTGGTGCTCCTTATCAACCCCTAAAAACAAAAGCCAAAAGGAGTCAAAGAACAAAACAATGAGAAACTATTCAACATCAATGAAAGGGGGGTGGGAGGAGGGGAGGAAAAGAACATGAATCTTGGAACCTTGGAAAATTTTTCTTAATCAATAAAATTAAATTTGAAAAATCAATGAAAAATTGGGTAGAGAAGGCAAAGAAATTAGAGTAGAGGAAAAATTCCCCTCATAAAGATTTGGAAAATTTATAGTCATCTACATGACTAAAAAAAGTTTGAAACAATAAAAGTACAAATTGTGTCAAATATGCAACCAAAAACATAAATATTGCTAATACTATGAATCAATTATATCAGGGGAGGTGCCTGATATATCTTCTCTGTAAAATTGGAAAATGGTGGGGGCAGCTGGGTAGCTCAGTGGATTGAGAGTCAGTCCTAGAGATGGGAGGTCCTAGGTTCATATCTGGCCTCAGACACTTCCCTGCTGTGTGACCCTGGGTAAGTCACTTAACCCCCATTGCCTAGCCCTTACCACTCTTCTGCCTTGGAACCAATACACGGTATTGATTCCAAGATGGAAGGTAAGGGTTTTATAAAAAAAAAAATTGGAAAATAGTAAGGTTGACTAATGACCATTATCAGCGAAAAACTTTTAGTGAATTACTAGGAAAGCACCATACCAACTTCCTCTCTTTCCAAGTAGGAGCCATCATATGTTTAAAACCATAAGACGAGAATACCAGTGATTCCTCCAAATAGACTGATTATGTATTTATATAGCTTATACAAAGAATTCTTAGTTTATATCACTCAAAAAATACTCTAAAACACTTATAAGAAAATAAGGTATTGAGGAGTAAAAAGGATGTGCCAAAAGTCCCAGGGGTGCCAAGAATAACTCTTAGATTGGAGTAAACATGCCACCTCAAAGCATCATGATATTTATATTGATGTTATTGATTATCACAAAGTCTTTAACTCAGTCCTGACCCACGGCTTAGTAATTTGCTGCAAATATATATGTATCTATTTATATATGTACAGATACAAATATGTGTGTATGTCAGTGAGAATGTCCAAGTGTTTGTCCACATGGAAAATAGTTCTCTATTTAAAACATGCAACCAAAACAATAATTTTAAGAATAATTGGCATGAAATATTACATTTTCCAAAAAGGCTTAATTTCACCGTGTCTTATCTTAAATCTATTATCTTAACTCTTGAATAGAATGAGTATGCATTTCTGTTGGTGAAGGTGTGGCAATGTGCCCTGGCATGCCAGAGGGGGTTACTCTGTTCCCCTTCTCCACCATGCCTGAGGACAATGTTCACATGCCCTGCTCCTCTGCCCAGCAACCCAATGCTAGTGTTTCCTCCTTCCACTGTCTGGGGAAATGCAGGGACTCACAGGCAATTGGAAGTTACAGTTTGGGCACGCAGTCTCTGAAAGGTCCACCAATGCTGGTACGGACTTTAAGACAAAGCAGTTGTATCCAAATTATATAATCACTTTATATACATAGATGGCATCAAGTTATATGGCTCTATTAAAAAAAACACATTAAATAAGAGTGGATTATTTATTAACTAGGTGGCTTAGTGGATAGAGAAACACACCTGGAGATGGGAGTCCCTGGGTTCAAATTTGGCCTCAGAAAATTCTAAGATGTGTAACCCTGAACAAGTCATTTATCCTCAGTTGCTTACCACTCTTCTGCCTTAGAACTGATATTTAGAATTGATTCTATAACATAGGGTAAAGATTTTTTTTTAATTAAAGAAAAGTTACATCAAGCAACTATTTCACCTCATGGAAACTTTCTCCAATGAGGAGAATTTATTAAGCACTTATTATGTATTAAACATTGTATTAAATATTGGGGATACAAATATAAGCCAGCCCCTCAAGGAACTTGTATTCTGAAAAGGGAGGCCAAGTAGAAGTGTTTTGAATGGGGAAAAGTCAGAGTATGGTGTTCAAAGTCACAATCTAATTGACTGACATTCCCTAATGGAGATTTTGATCTGGTTACTATTCACAGAACTTGAGTTAAAAAGTGAGGAGATGCAGTGGTGAAAAGGGGAAGAATGAACGGAGCTTCCTGGCCTGAATATGGTTAGGAAGCAGCTGTGGGCATGAGTCTTGAAAAGATAATGTTCACTAATAAGAAGACCAAGATCTGAGTTCTGGGTCTGAGATGGAGACTGGAATGAAGCAGTGTGATAACTGGAAAATGGGATCTGGGTCAGGGGAAATATTCTTGCCTTCCATCTTCCATCTCTTACTGAGAACTTTTCATTAAATGATAAGCTCATTGAGGGCAGGGGCTGTTTCTTGATAGTTTTTGTATCCCCCGTGCTTAGCATGGAGCCTGGTACATAGTAGGCACTTAATAAATGTTTATTGATTGGCAAATTGATTGACTGAAATCGCTGTCATCTGGACTTATTGAATGTAAAGTGATTAATGTGAACCAAGGAAGAGTGGAGAGTAAAAGCTTTGAGCTTATACGTGAAGGCCAAGTTGAATTAATAAATAAAGGCATACTAATAAATACCTTAGTTCTCCTAGTGGGACACATTAAGAATAAGTTTATTGGGAAGAAGGATGTGTTATGAAACTCATAACATCCTGAAATCAAAGCTCAATGGGAAGAACACGTTTAGATAAATTAGTATCTTCAGAACCCAAGAGACCCAGAAATTATATTGCTTTCCTTCTACTTTATAACCACCTGCCATGCTTCTAGGCAGGCTTACATGGCCATCTTTGAGGAGAACAACCTTTGTGAAGACAGAGACAACTATCCTGTGGCCACCAACATCAGTGACTACCCAATGACCAGTAATGGTCTATGAGTTCTGACAGTAGTAATATTCACAATCCTGGTGCCCACCACCTCTACTCCTAGTTTGGGTCCCACTGTCACCATGAAGGAAAACAAATCTTATTGAGGAGACTACTATTATCTCCACCATTATTTCTGTTGCCCACCTGCCACCAGTAGAATAGAAATCATGACCATCACCACCACTGCTAGATAGTATAATATATATATATATATACATATGTATATATATATATATATAATATGCTAGATAGTATAATAGTTAGAGTACTGGACCTGGAGACAGAAATATTTGAGTTCAAATCCAACCACAGACTTACTAGCTGTGTAACTCTGGACAAATCATTTAACCTCTGTCTTCCTTAGTTTTCTCAATTGTAATATAGGGATAATAATATTGCCTAACACCAAGAATTGTTGTGAGAATCAAATTAGATCATATTTAGAAAGTGCTAAGTACAGTTCTTGGAACATGAGTGCTTAAAAAATTCTTGTTCTTTCTTATTTCCCCTTTCTTCCCTCCTTCATCATCTTCTGGTGGACAAGTCAAGGATCTGGAAGAGGACACCTGAGAATTATTGTGAGCCCTAGATCTCTAGTTCTGATTCTAAACTAGCTTCCACAGCCATCACCTTTGTGGAAAAGGGGCATGCCACACTACCACCAAGGGTGAATCCCCTTCCCTCCAGGAAAGTCCAAGACCCTAGAGAACACTATTCCCTACACCAGCTTGGCAATGTCAAATGATTCAATATAAAAAATAGATACGGCAGTGGAAATAACATTAGATTAAATGAATTGCCATCTGGGTTGCTTCTGCACACTAAGGACCACCAGACCTTTCCATCTGACTTGCAGCTAAAACCACCATCTGTGTTGTCCCCACTATAATTTGAGCTCCTTGAGAGCTGAGATCATCTTGTTTTTCTATTTATCTTTCCAGTGCTCAGTGCATGCTAAATGATTAATAAATACTTATTCATTCATTCATTCATTCATTTATTCATTCATGTATAATGCCAGTTGATATATACTTCTGACATAATAAAGTGGATAACCATAATTCTAAAAGCGTCCCAGTGAAAAAGCCACATAATGTTAATGAAACATAGGACTCATCACTCCCAGAGAAGGTATAAAAAGATCACAATGCTTCTTCCACCAAATTTAGGAAGAGGATTGATGAATATCCATAGATCACAGAATAATCCAGTTAAAATGTATGGAAATACTTTGGGAATTTCACAGTGCTTTACAGAGCAAGAGTAATTTAATACAATAATTATATGCCCCTGGATTTGTTGAATGTAATCAAAAGTGGTTTATCTTTAGACAGTGCCAAAGAGTGAAAGAACCAAGAATGAAATCAAAAGGATTTCTATAGGTGATATGCACATAAACTTAAGTAACCATAACTTGATAAATAAGCTTCAAATGAGTGACTATAGATTTACTTATAGAAACAGTAGATTTTATATTAACCATTCAGGAGCAAGTCATTGCTAACTAAAATTACAGAGAAATTATCTTTAAGGAAACTGGACTTACTGGACAATGCAGATTGTTCAATGAAGAGTATACTATGCAATATATCTTGGCAGGCTGAAAAAAACTATAACTCTTACCAGATTCCTAGAAACACAAAATCAATTGGTTAAAATTGTATCCCAGAAAATGTAAAATTTTTTAAAAAATTATCCCTTAGAGATAGTTGATGAATCCCTGTATTAGCAATACAAACTCTGAAATCAATGAGTAATTGATACTGGGTAAAAAACATTATTACAGACAGGACTTTTGTCAACAATTTCCTGGACATTACATTGATCCATAAAAATTTTAGAACAAAGATTTTATTTTTTTATTAAATTTTAAAATATTTTTCCACGGTTACATGATTCATTTTCTCTCTCTCCCTTTTCCCCCCACCCTGGAGCTGACAAGCAATTCCCCTTGGTTATATGTATATTATCACTTGATACCCATTTCCATATTATGCATATTTGTAATAGAGTAAAAACCACAACCCCAAATCATATAGTCATAGAAACCAGTGATAAATGATGTCTTTCTTCTGCATTTCTAATTCTACAGTTCTTTCTCTCAATGTAGATAAGTATAGAACAAAGTTTTTAATAGATACCATCATGCCAGTTGCTCATAATCTCGCATCTCCATTTAGAATTCAAAGCTTCTAAAATTTAGAGACCTACCTGAAGATTTTTTTTTTTTTTAAGTGAGAATGGGATGAGATTTATACCATCTCTGTAATCCCTTCTGCTGGAAATGAAATTGTCCCAAAGATATTTTAATGAACCTGGAGAACATGAGCTTACACCCCAATTCTCTCACTCAATTAAAAAAAGCAGCCATTTTATCCATTTGCCTAATACTCTGAAGGATCTTAAATATACAATAATTATAGCAGAATAATAACTTGTCCTTGGACCAGTGATCCTCAGTCCTTTTTATACCAGTGATTCTGGGCAATCTGGTGAGACCTCTGGATTCCTTTTCAGAATAATATTTTTAAGTGAATAAAAAATCCATAGTATTATGAAGGAAACTAGATTATATTGAAATATATTTATCAGATTTTTTAAAATTTCATAAATTCCAAGTTAAGAACGTTTTCCTTAAATCATTTTCAAACTTTCAAACAATGAGAACAAGTTAACAATAGTAGTTATATATATGTATATGAAGAAATGATATATATAGTTTATAGATTATATTATATTGTAAACTATATACAGAGTATATATATAGAGAGTATATTATAGTATAGACGATATACATAGTTTACATGTAGAATATATTATAAGATATTTTTGTATATAGTTTTATATAGTGTATATTATAGCATAAACTATATACTTCAATTATATAGATGTTATACACTATATACATAATTTATATAAAGAGTATATTTATAGTATAAGCTATAGTTTATATATGGAATATATTATAAGCTGCATATATAGTTTAAATATAGAATATATTATAGTATAAACTATATGTATAGTTTATATAGACAACAAACTATATACAAAATATATATTAAAAGTATATTATAAACCATGTACATAGTTTATATAGAAAGCATATTATAGTATAAACTATATGTAGTTTATATCGAGAATATATTATAAAATATATATATATAATGTATATGAAGAGTATATTACAGCATAGACTATATATAGAGTTTATAATATATACATAGTTTATATAAAGAGTATATTATAGTGAGAACTATATATATAGTTTATAGAGAGTATATTATATTGTAAACTGTATACAGAGTTTATATTATATATAGAGTTTCTATGAAGAGTATATTATAGTGGGAATTACATATATAGTTTATATCATAGACATAGTTTATATAAAGAGTATAATATAGTGTATACTATATACAGAGTTTATATTATATACATAGTTTACATAGAGCATATTATAGTGTAAGTTGTATACAGACTTCATATAAAGAGTATATTACAAACTATATTCAGAGTACATGAAGAGTATATTATAGTATAAACTAGATACAGAGTTTATATTATATACATAATTTATATAAAGAGTATATTATAGTGTAAACTGTATACAGAGTTCATATAAAGTGTATATTATAGTGTAAACTATATATATAGTATATATAGAGAATATATTAGAAACTATATAAATAATTTATATAAAGAGTATATTATAGTATAAACTATATATAGTTTATATTTTATACAGAGTTTATATAAAGAGTATATTATAAACTATATACATAGTATATGAAGAGTATATTATAGTATACACTATATACAGTTTATATTATATACATAGTTTATATAGAGAGCATATTATAGTGTAAACTGTATACAGTTTATATAAAGAATATGTTATAAACTATATACATAGTATATGAAGAGTATATTATAGTATACACTATATACAGTTTATATTATATACATAGTTTATATAGAGAGCATATTATAGTGTAAACTGTATACAGTTTATATAAAGAATATGTTATAAACTATATACACAGTATATGAAGAGTATATTATAGTATACACTATATACAGTTTATATTATATACATAGTTTATATAAAGAGTATATTATAGTGGGAACTACATATGTAGTTTGTATCATAGACATAGTTTATATAAAGAGTATATTATAAACTATCTACAGAGTATATGCAGAGTTTATTCTAGTGTAAACTATATACAGAGTTTATATTATATACAGAGTTTATATAGAGGTATACTATAGTGTAGACTATAGGCAGAGTTTATAGAGAGTCTACGATAGGGTAAACTCTCTTGATACATGTCGTTTACTCTTGTGCACATAGTTCTCTAAATTTTACCTAGAGCTTCTGGTACCTCGTGTGATTCTTATAACAACCGTGTAAGGAAATGCACTGCACCCTCACTGGGTCTGTTGCCAAGTCTGAAGTACAGGCAGGTCACCAGGTGGGGGATTTGCTTGCACGCCTACCTAGGACACCAATGCCCATTAGCATTACATTCCTCAGCCTTTGGCCTCCACACAATCATTTGTAAACATCTTTATCCTAGCTGTGAGGGCTTTTCCTGGCAGCTAATGTGCTGACCTTCCAATGCAAGGTGACATTCCTGGCCCCCTCTCAGCAGACAAGAAGCTTTGACTTGTTTTCCCATTAGCAGTGTTGGTTTCAAATGGATCCTCTACGCTTTATGGCCAATGGAGTCTGAGCAGCGGCTGGTAATGGTCCCCGATTTTAATCCTAGAAGAAAACAACTTATGAACTGCTCATAGGATCATAGGTTTAAAGATTTAAGGAAACGCAGAGATCATCTATTCTAACAAATCCATTTATGGACAAAAGTGCTGAGGTCCAGCAATTTAAGCAGCTTTGTGACAGGTAGGTGGGATAGTAAAGAGAAGGCTGGGTCTGCAGTTAGGAAGACCTGAAGTCAAATCATATCTTACACTTGACTAGCTGTATTATCTTAGATATAATTTATCCTTACTCTCTGTCTCACTTTCCTCCACTGTAAAATGAGGATAATTAACACCTGCCTCCCAGGGTGAAGATAAAATGGGATTATATTTGTAAAGTGTCAAGCACAGTGCCTGGCAAACAGTAGGCACTTAATAAATGTTTCTTCCCTTCTCTTGCCCTTGATCAAGGTTTCATAAATAGTAAATAGCAGACCTGGAATTTAGCCTAGATCTTTTACCTCCAAACCCAGCATTTTCTGAACCCATGGAATTTTTCTTTTTAAGTCTACACATACCATTCCATCAATATAAGGTGGAGCTAATATAGAAAGACTCCAGTGATACAGAATGGCAACTTCTCTGTACCTTTAACTCTGAGAGACTTATTAGGGGGCGGCCCTGAGGGATGAAGTGAACTTACCTATTCTCTCACAGTGAACATGTATTATAGGCAGGTCTTCTTGATTCTAGGATCATTCCTCTAATTATTATTCTATATTACTTTATTAGCTCCCTGGTTTAACTATTCAAGATGGAAAGACATCTAGGTCTTTGGTGTCCACAGTATTGAATTGAATTAGAAGGTATTTCTCACACACAAAAGTGCCATATACTGATAATAGATGGGGTTTTTTTTTTTAAGGCAATGAGTCACACAGCCAGGAAGTGTCTGAGGTCAGATTTGAACCCAGGACCTCCCAGCTCTGTGCCTGACTCTCAATCCACTGATCCACCTAACTGCCCCCAATAGATGTTTTTTATATCTATTTAATATTCAAGTAATCTGAAAGGATAATGATTTAGCTATTTAGTTAAAATTTCAGGAACCTTCCCCCTCTAAGACAAAAGAGATATTATATTGCTCTATACTGATTTCTTCCCCTGGGCATCATTTTATTGGTGGAGAAGATTGGGTTCAGTTGGAGAATATCAGACATCCAACCCTAGGCTGTTTCTGTGGGATTCACTAACCACAGGCAGTTTTCTTGTTGGATCAAAGATAAAAAAAAAAATATGGAAGAGAGGTTAGACTCATTTGGTTTAGCCTCAGAATCTATAGAGCATAAACAGAAATTACAGAACCAGATTGGGTCTTTGTGCTGGGTCTAGAAAAACAATTCTATACTCTCCAAAGTCAAGACATCATCTTCATGATATCATTTGTCCTCTTCAGAAAAAAAATAATGAAGTCCCAATTAACAACATCTAAGGGTCCATGGACTATCTAGATCTCTTCTTGGATGCACAACTCAACTTCCTCTGCCCCTATGTTATATTCTAACACTTAGAATAATAATTTAATAAGATCTGAGATGGAGATCACAATACATCCAAGCTTGCTTATTCTGTGTCACCTTGTCTCTTCCAAGATGCAAAGGGATGGTTGTGACTTAGTCCTTGGTGACTGTCCTGGAGCCCAGAACCCACACAACTTGGGGTACCAATTATAGTCATGTGGTGATAAGGAAGATGCTAACTTTCTTACCTCTAATTGGTTAATTACACTTTCCTTGATGTCTCTAGACCTAGCACAGGTAGGAAAAGATATAGGAAAAAAAGCATGTTATTTGTCATTCAGACCAACATAGTTTAGGAGAGCTATTTTTCTCCAAGCTTAGTTTTAGTAGCAAGGAGAGATTTTTCTTCTACTATGTACCTTAAAGGGAGGAGCAGGGAAAGTGGGATTTAAGGCATTTTACTCTCACATGAGACTGTGCCCCATAATTATATGAAATGGCCGGAGGGTAAATTTTCTCTCACTATTCCAACTACAACCAGTAATGGTGCTGGATTATCACCTTAATGATGACTTTATGGACCCGGAAACTTAATGGAAAAAAGGCACCACTTCAGCGAAGCCAAAGAAGCTGGAAAATAGGGTTCAGGGAATAACACTGTTACCATGGTGATGGCATCTCCATGGCAGTTGAAAAAAATTAATAAAGTTATAAAACCTTGGAAAATATTAGACAGGGTTATGAAAATACAATGCCTGCAAGCCATATATCGAAAAGCCTTGTAAGTCAGTTTGCATTTATGATACATAGCAAAAATTCTTAATGTAGATGGGGATAAAATGACCTGTAAATATTAAACACATAGTTAAACATGGAATATGTCAACCAAGGTCCTAGTGGGTAGTTTGGTGCATATATACAAGTTGGAGACAAGAGAGGGAAAAAACAGCTCCTTTTTTAGTTTTTTAGATTTATTTTTTATTTCTAGTCTTTTCTGTGTCAGTTAAGGGGAACAAAGATTTGATCCAGTTACTTACAGATAATCAGTGAGATAGCCTGAGAAAAAAGCAAATAGGTGGTCATTGGGTAAGAATTCAGCAAGGAAAATGCTGATAACATTGTGTATTTGTGATTCTTGCAGCTCAGTCCCAACATTAAAATCTAATTCCATTTGGGGCTGTATGAGCTTTATTTTAGTTTGTTGGAATTACACTGATTTTAGTCAGAATACCACTTTATACATTTCTAGGACACCAGGGAAAGTCACTGTCCCATTCTTCACTGCTTGGCTTTGGTGGAAATGTCTTTGGCTAAGTGAAGTCAGATGCAGCATCAGCAGCAGTTTTTGTTTTCTCCTGTGTGCGGTTATATGACAGAGGAAGTAAATGAAAGGCTTGGGATTTTTCTTGGGCACAATCCATGCTTAGAAATAAAAAGGAGATGGTAGGGCTTTCTCTTTTTGCTATCAAAGTCCTATTGTCATGACTCAATGTTAAGAGGAAGAGATCTGATGTCCTAGTCGCATTGTATGTACTATTCTTAAGTTCATATATTGAATCCAGTTGCCTTTTTACCTCCCCACATCTAAAATACACCTCTCTCTCTCTGTCTCTTCCTTCCTTCCTTCCTTCCTTCCTTCCTTCCTTCCTTCCTTCCTTCCTTCCTTCCTTCCTTCCTTCCTTCCTTCCTTCCTTCCTTCCTTCCTTCCTTCCTTCCTTCCTTCCTTCCCTTCTTTCTTTCTTTCTTTCTTTCTTTCTTTCTTTCTTTCTTTCTTTCTTTCTTTCTTTCTTTCTTTCTTTCTTTCTTTCTTTCTTTCTTTCTTTCTTTCTTTCTTTCTTTCTTTCTTTCTCTCTTTCTCTCTTTCTCTCTCTCTTTCTCTCTTTCTCTCTTTCTCTCTCTCTTTCTGTTTCTCTCTCTCTTTCTTTCTTTTCTTTCTTTCTTTCTTTCTTTCTTTCTTTCTTTCTTTCTTTCTTTCTTTCTTTCTTTCTTTCTTTCTTTCTTTCTTTCTTTCTTTCTTTCTTTCTTTCTTTCTTTCTTTCTTTCTCTCTTTCTCTCTTTCTCTCTTTCTCTCTTTCTGTCTCTATCTCTTTCCTCTCTCTGTCTCTATCTGTCTGTCTGTCTGTCTGTCTGTCTGTCTCTCCAAGTGTTTCTGACTCCAAGTCCAGTGCCCTGTGTCCTATGGCATAGTACAAAGAAGACTAAGATGCAGAGAAGCTGTAATAGTCTGCCTATGGTCATCCAAGGTCAAAACCAAGGACAGCATTCGAACTCGTCACTTGATTCCAAATCCATAGCTCTTCCCATGATTTCAAGGCACACTGCTGCAAAACCAGCTACACATGTTGATAATTCTGTTAACTTTGCATATCAACTGGACACTAAACTATTTTAGAATACAAAATAGTTCTTCACTACTCCCCTCCACACACTCTAGGACCCAGCCATACTAGCCTACTTACAGTTCCTTGAACAATTCACTCCATCTCCCATATTCGTGTCTTTGTACTGGCAGTGCCCTATGTGCGGAATGCTCCCCACTTTTCCATCTTGATGTTCCTAGCTTCCTCTGAGTTCTTCAGGTTCTGTCATCTGGAAGGGGCTTTTCATGGTCTTTCTTCCCATGCTCCCACCTTCTCTCTGACATTAACTTCCATTGACTCTGTATTTCTATCATATGTAATTAGTTATTTACACGATTGTCTCCCCACTCTTTATGCCTTTCTTGGACTCACCACTACTAGCAAAATGCTTGGCCCATAGTGTTGCTGTTGTGGTTCATTGTTTGGTCATGTCCAACTTTGCAGTGACCCCATGAACCCCAGCTGTCCATGGGGTTTTCTTGGCAAGGATGCTGGAGTAGGATCCTTTTGACATGTGACCTCGGGCAAGTCATTTAACTCTCTTTGCCTCAGGTTTCTCATTTGTAAAACAAGCCCGAGAAGGAAATGATAAAACACTCCAGTATCTATGCCAAGAAAATGGGGTCACAAAGAATCAAACCTGCTTGAAGTGACTGAACAACAAGAGCAAAGCCTTTGCTTAAAAATTTCTGGTGAGGAGGAATGAGAAAATGTAATTGTTAGGAAGTTTTGTTATTGCTCTGCCCTCCCTGCCTCCTCATCAAACCAAAATCTGCCGAAAAAACTCTGAAACTGCCTTGCTTTTGGTGTTATTCTGTGGAGGTACCCAGAATAAATGAGATCCTTTTTCCCCCCAAATGACACCTCTTCAAATCCATTAAGATAGCAATTTTGTCTCTCCGAAGCCTCCTCTAGTTTACAATCTCTTCAGTTCTCTGAGCCAATTCTTATATGCCATGATCTTAAGGGCATGATTGGACTCCAAGATGTTCCTCCTAAAAGATGGTGCCCCCAATTAAACCCAATACTCCAAATGTAACCTGAGCAAGGAGACTGTCATTCTAGACAGTCATATCTTCTTTTGGCAGGCCTCATTTCATTTTTTCTCTCTATCTACTCAGGTCCTAACACAATGCATGGCTCACAGTCGGTGCTTAATAAAGGTTGATTGATTATTAATTAAATATCTCATTAACTTTTCTGACTTCCTTATCACACATTTAACTCTTATGATATCTAGTGATACATTTCATTAAAAGGGAAGGGAATATATTCTATTATCCATCCTTTGAAATCAAGAATGATCATTGCATTCATCTGAATTCTGATGTCTTTTTAAAACACTCCAATGCTCATTGCTTTGTGTGTCTGACTCTGATGCCTGGAATATATTTCTTTTCCCACTTCTGCCTCATAAAAACCCCAGCTTCCTTCAAAACTCAGTTTAAATTCTACTTCATGCAGCCTTGAATCCTAGAAATTATGTTGGATGTATTTTGAATATATTTAATAATTATTTAGCGGTATATGCAACTAAGCATTGTACATTTTGTTTATTCAGGGACTACTCAGTGAGAGCTTTTCCGAAGTCTGGATCTTTCAGACTCCTACCAGGATTTGGGTTTACTTTCATACTGAACTCCTACTGATTAAGCTTATGCCCTTTAGATGATGGGTCACCTTGGGCCCAGGAAATGATGGATATCTTTTCTTATTCTTTCTTCTGGTCCAATCTCTTCCTTTGGTCTCAGGCTTTTGAATCATTAATGATTTCCTTCCACCAGATTCGGAATGGAGTAAACAAGAGATTTGACTTCTTGTTTTCTGGTTTTATGGGAAGGATAAAAATGTTACACATACAGCTCTTTCTTTTTTTCTTGTGAAGGGAGATGGCCGGGAAACAACAGATTTGACCTGTGATTTCATCCGTTTAGGGAATTCTCAATCTATCAACTCTTTCCACCAATGTAACTCATCTGTAATTTTTAATCTTAGATTTTTGCCTGAGGCAATGACAGTTCAAGCCAATGGCCATGGTCACAGAATGTATAGGATCATTGATTTAGAGTTGGAAGAGACTCCATCATGGAGCTAAGATTATATAGTCTGACAGCCCCACCATCATTTTATAGATGAGGACATTGAGATTCAGGAAGTTGGAAAGTGACTTGCCCAAAGTCATCCACAGTCAAGTAAGGTCCAGAGTTTGGATGCAATACCAAGCATAAGAGATGTTTATTAACTTGTACCCAGGTCATTTGACTGTAAATTCATCACTCTTTCCCTTTAAAAGGGCTACCACTGAGTCAGAGGCAGCATTTGAACACGTCTTCCTGCTTCTAAGGCTAGCTCTCTATCCATTCCATCATGATGCCTCTTGTATAGTACATAATTCCAACCAGTGGTCTTTACCTCTTACCCATGGCTAAGTTGTCATGGTACTAGAGTCCTTTTTAGCTCTGAGTTTCCAAGGTGGTAGAACTAGATACGTTTTAGGTCATAAATCTCCTCTAAATCTAAGGACATTATGATCCTATGATTCTGATTTATGTCCAATTTAATGGAAGTGTTATTTATTGGTTCCCACAATGTAGTTAGTCCTGTTTCTACATTCCAGGATAGGGCTTGCTTTTTTTTGTTTGTTTTGCTTGTCCGTTTCTGATTTGTGGTCACGCAAGGTCAGTGAGATAGGGCTCTGCCTCATACAGTCACATAATTCCTTCGGTCCTCATTCTACAAAGTGCAATTGGTATTATATGCTGAACCAAATCATGTCTAAGGTGGTCCAAGGACAGCTCTCCAATGTATACAATATGGGGTGCCCAAAGTAAACCAAAGGAATATATTTTTAAAGAGTGACTCTTTAAAACATATCACATGTACACAAATAATTATAGTGACCCTTTTGGTGGATACAAAAAAAGAGAGAATTGAGGGCATATCCATCTATTGGAGATTTATAGTGAATTAATATGATGGAATACTATTGTTCTGTAAGAAATGATGAAGGATGTAGCTTCAGAGAAACCTAGGAGGACTTATATGAACAGAGGTAAAGTGAAGTAAGCAGAACCAGGAGAAAAATTTATACAACAATATTATAAAGACAATATTTGAAATATTTAAGAACTCTGATCAACACAATGACCAGCCACAATTCCAGAGGACTCATAACAAAAGATGCTATCCATCTCTTGATAGAGAATTGGTAGACTCAAGAGTACAGACTGATCTATAGACACACACGTATGTGTATGTATGTATGTATATACATGTGAACATATGCAAACACAAATGATTCTAGAGGAGAGAATAAAGCTGACAATCTTGCCCGATTCTGCCCCATTTAACTCTACCTCACATGCACTCATGTTATTGGTCTTAAAAAAAGGATAAATAGCAATAACAACGTGTTCACATATACATGTATGCTCACAGATATATATCTATACATGTGTATATTAACATGTCTATATACATACATGTATATTATGGAAATAGACAATGCTAAAATTTTTTCACTCTACTATATCTGTCTGTGATGAATTTTATTTTTTTGCTCTCTTAATTAGGGGAGAGAGTGAGGAGAGACAGTATACCAGGAAATAAAATTTAAAAAAGAATATATATATATGAATGTACACCTTATTCAGAATGTCAAATAATAATTTTGTTCCTGTATCACAGAAATTCAGAAACACAGCTGAGAAATGTTATTGAATAGTCAAAGGATAGCAACCAAGGGTTATAACCATTCATCTGTGCATCAGTCTGCAGAGAGGAGACTAATAACATTTCTCATAAAGTCAAGATCTGTTGGATAAGGTGAAAATGACTCTCAGGTTACACCTTCCCTGAATGAGGTTTTTTGTCACTTCCCCTTTAAGCATTTTTCTTCTCCTTGTCCTACTTTGCAGTGTGTTTGTTCAGCGTATGTGCCAATTCAACTGAGAAGGAATCAAATTCTGAGGCATTTTTTATCTCACCTAATGCAAAACTGGTTCTAAATGTCAAAAAAAAAGTGGATAATTGAGAGAATGCTGCCCTTTGGCTTGTATTGAGTCATTTTTTTTCCTTTACTGCTTTTGTGATTTCACGTTCTCCAGTATCCCAAGGCACTAAAGAGCGTGCACATTTAAGAGATAAGCATACAGCAGAAACAAGTAGGGTGCACATTATTCATACTGATATACTATATGTAAATCTAGTCCTACTCAATTCAACAAACATTTTTAAGATATTTTATTTTCCCAATTAGTAACAATTTTCAACATATGTTTTCCAAAATTAGAAGATCCAAATGGTCTCATCCCTCCCTTCCCTTTCCCCTTCCAGAGATGGAAACCAAATTGATCTGAGTTCGACACATATTATCATGCAAAACATACTTCCATATTGGTCATTGTTGTAAGGGAATACTCATATAAAACAAAGACCCCCAAATGAAACCATAAATAAAGTAAAAAATCATATGTTTTGATCTCATATGACTCCAGCAGTCCTTTCTCTAGAGGTGGGTAGCATTCTTTGTCGTTAAGTCTTCAGAATTCAAAAAACACTTACTCAGTCCCTACTATAGGCAAGGAGCTAGGGATGCCAAGATTACAAAACTGCTCCTAAAGACCTTAAGACCTATTGAAGCTGTGGGGGACACATATCAGGGGGTGGGGAAGCACTGAATTTGTAGACATAGGACTTGGGTTTAAATTTCAGGTCCATCAACTACTAGCTGGAATACTGAAATTGTCTCCCCTAGGAAATCTTAACAAAGTTAAAAAGGAATCGGAATAATAAATTTATAAATTGTAAATAATAAATTCCAAATAAATTGGAAACAAATTAAGTGGATTAGACATGCATATGATCCTGAATGTTAGTCTCTCTATCTATTATATCGTGTGGTTGAATTTGGGCCATACTGCATGGAACATTTGTTGGGATGAGACTGAGGGGATCATCTCAGGAATGCCTATATCCAGGTCACTTTCACCAACACATGTTTTGACTGCTAGCTGAAAACCCTACAAGACAAGGGGCTGATCTCTTGTTCCATGAAATTGAGTAGGATGCGTGTGTGTGTGTGTGTGTGTGTGTGTGTATGTGTGTGTGTGTGTGTGTGTGTGTGTGTGTGTGTAATAATTTGCCAGTGAGTCAAGAGTCCCACTCAATAGATTTTGAGGAGCAAATTTACTCTCTGTCAAAGTCTTTCTTCTCCTCTTATGAACTTCTGGTTTCTCATGACTCCCCTTTAAACTTTTACTGGAAGAGAGGACATCTCCTTATCATTATTCCTCCTCATCTCCAGCAGCTGTTGTAGTGGCTATACACACTTGGAAAGTAAGTGTGTGTGCTGCCTAGCCAACACCATAGACTGGACCTCAAATCTCTAATTCCTTTTTTTTAAACTTTATATTTCATTCTATGAGCAGAAATGACTAAGCAGCAACTGAAAAGTAGTTTTTTCTAGCCTATCTCATGAGTTTGAAAGGTCAGGAGCTCCTGGATGTAGGTGCAGAAGGTTTCCCTCTTTGGAGGTAAAGGTCACCACCACCAGAAGAATGCTACAGGTGAAAGGATTAGGAAAATCCAATGCCCAGATGTCACAGAAGATACTGATCTTGAATGAGTTTCTCAGATAAATGCCTTTCTGAGGTCAGTTCCAGGATAAAACATCAAGATGTATACAGAGTAGATGGAAGGTAATATCAGAGGGGAGACACTAATGGGGGCCAGAAAACATCTCCTACAGAAGGCTGAATTTGAGTGGAGTCATGAAGGAAGTCAGAAAAACCAAGAGGCAAAAGGAAAAGGATAGAACATTCTAAGGATGAGTGACAACCAGCACAGAAATGGAAGATGGAGTGTTGTACCCAAAGATGAACCATAGAACTTGTATGAAGGGGACCAAAGTGTGATGTTTCATTTCAGTTTAAATGCCAAATATAGGACTTTATATTTGTTCTGGAAGTGATAGGGAGTTACTATAGTTTACTGACTAAGAAGGGACATGAATAGATGTCTCTACACCTTAGGAAAATCAATTTCACCACTCAGTAGAGAATATATGAGAGTGGGGAGACTTGTGAACCCCATGGCTCCCCCATACCCTTGTTGGTTTTTCATATTTAAAAATTTCTCTTGAGAAGGAAATCAATTAAAAGACTATTGCAATAGTCCATATGAGAGGTGATGAGGATGATAGCAGTATGAATGGAGATAAGAGATATATCAGAGATATAGTAACATTAGGGGGAAAGAGAAGGGAATGAGTATTTAGGTAGAATCTGTGATGTGTCAGGAAGTGGGCTAAGTGCTTTTCATTTGATCCTCACAACAATGTTGAGAAGTAGGCGCTATTATTTTCCTTATTTTACACTTGAAGAAACCAAGGCAAATGGAGGTTAAGGATCCTACAGCTAGTGTTTGATGCCAGATTTGAACTTAGACATTTTCAACTCCAAGCCCAATGCACCACCACCAGCTGCCTCCACCTGGTAGAAATGAAACGATTTTTTAAAAAATGGATCTATCTCACCAAGTGTTTTATGTTTTGATGCTTTAAGTATCCACTTTCTAGGAGAGCATAGTAGCTACATATTCCTGTTTCGTGTTTTTAAGTATTCATCATTGAATCTTTGGTATTTTAAGCATTTATTTTGTCATGGAGGAAATAAATAAATAAAGCTTCTGTACTTTATCTCCATTGTACACTTGAGCACTTTCTTGAAAAGGTTTTGCTGTCAGTCTCTGGGGAGGATTAGCCAGACATTAGCCAGACCTAAACTAGGTTTAAGGGATTTTCACTGGAGTTTTATTCTGAGTGGAAGTAGAGTGTTTCAGAGAGCATAAGAAAAGCCATATTTCCTCCCTTTGTGGGGTAAGCATCCACAAGATTGAATCTGGGTTCTATGAGTCCTGAGCCTAATTAGTAGGATAAGGAATCCCAACTCCTGAGCCCTAGGTTTTATATTACATATTTTAGACAGCTGGTGGAACTAGATAATGAGCCAGACCCAGAACTGAATAGCGGGAGGAAATGAGACTGTATCACATCTTGGCACTTTTAATAACCTTAAACTACACAAAACCAATCTCTTTTACATTAATATTTTCACACTAGTGCTACACAGCTATGAATAACATGATACCATAGTCATAGAAGACCTGAAAGCATGAGCAACTCAAAAAGCAATGGGAAGAACCAGTAGGTATAAATTGGCTTGAACATATGATGAAGGATGGTAGGTTTTTTGTTGTTGTTCAGCCTTCTCAGTCTTATCTGATTCTTTGTGACTCCATCTGGAATTTTCTTGACAAAGATTCTGGAGTGGTTTGCCATTTCCTTCTCCAGCTCATTTTGCATAGGAAGAAATTGAGGCAAACAGGGTTAAGTGACTTGCCCAAGGTCACATAGCTAGTAAGTGTCTGAGACCAGATTTGAACTCAGGAAGATGAATCTTCCTGACTTCAGACCCAGCCACTTCACTGCCTTTGACTTGTGCTGAAAAGGCATAAAAATGTCATGGAGAATGTGTGTAACTGGGACAGGGGGGAGACCAGTATAGTGAGAATGGGAAACAGCAGTAGAAGGCTTGATTGCTACACTGATGCTCTTGAGTTATTAAAAGAACCAGAGGAAAACCTCCACAGCATACGTGCCATTCTGAAGGTTTTATGGGGGAAAATATAGATAAGAATCTCTCAGGATAATGGAGACGCAATAATCTCCATCAGAGGAAGGAATATTGAGACTAGTGAAATCACAGATTGGTTAAAGCAGGGTTTCTTAATATAATATGGCAGCCAAGTGGCACAGTAGATAGAGTGCTAGACTGAAGTCAGAAGATTCATCTTTATGAATTCAAATATGGCCTCAGATACATTTGTTGTGGGACCCTGGGCAAGTCACATATCCTTATTGGCTTCAGTTCCTCATCTATCAAATGAGGAAATGGCAAAATACTCCATTGTCTTTGCCAATAAAATTCCACATAGGGTCAGTAAGAGTCAGACACAACTGAAATAATTGAATACCAAATCTCAATATAGGGTCATAAACTTTACTATCTATCTATCTATCTATCTATCTATCTATCTATCTATCTATCTATCTATCTATCTATCTATCTATCTATAATATTATGCATATATACGTTCACTATATATATGTATGTATGTATGTATATATGGAGAGGGGGAGCAACTAGAGCAATATAATTCATTTTCTTTATAATACTTGCATTTTACTTTGTGCATTTAGAAACATTCTGGGAAGGCATATATAGATTTCACAAGATTACTGAAAGGGGTTCATGACACAAAAATGATTAAGAACCCTTGAAATAAAAACTCAAAGGGATAGAATCAATGACAAAATTTTATACTTCGGATCAATTCTCAACAAAGCTTCATACATAAAGGACTGACTATATTTCAAGTTCTCAGTAAAATAATGGAAACTCAATAATATTTTGCATTTCTGAGTCTCCATTGTTTCTGAAAGCCCAGACTCTCAAAGAAAGGAGCAAAACGAATGTCTAATTTAATTTTACTTCAGAAAGTCACTGGGACAGGGACTCAACCTGTGATTTCCTTGATATGGGGAGATATCATATGAGGAAATTCTTTCTATCAATTGCTCCTTTTCTACAATTAAAATTTTGTCTAGATTAGTGGTGTCAGATAGAAAGAGGGGCTATTAAAATGTCCATATGGACCTCTCCAGCCCACAAATTGACTTAGAAAACCATAAACATTTATGTCTTTTTAAATTAATATATTACCATGTTAAAATCATAAGGGAACTACATCTTAATTGATATAGGTTGCAAATGGGAGTGTAATGGGGCACATACATACAGCCCTTTGTTTGACACCTCTGGACTAGAACATGAGAGATTAAATTGTTGTCTAGTATGTGTCAGATGTGGGATTTCAATCAATCAACATTAATTAAGTGCCTACTATGTACGTGAAGGTGTTCTGGCTTCAAGGGCAGCTCTTTAACCCAAAGTCTCTCACTAGGATCCTACCAGGATTTAAGCCTAGACCTCATCCACTCCAGGATTTCAATCTATTTTCAGAGGGATTCCTGAACTAAGAAGGATCATTTCAATATGGCTACCTGCAATTGCTGAGTTCAGGCAATAAAATCATTCCATCATTTTCATGCCAATTTAAGGAGGAAGAGGGGCCCTATTGTGCTGTCTACTGAAGGAACAGATGGTGAAAGCTAAGGTCTATCCTAGAGAGAACTGACCTGGTGTTAAAGGTTCTTTTGGGTATCATATTTCGATGGAAAATCTTTAAAGAAGGTCGTTAATAGGCAATACCTTCTGCCTCCATTTCTACTCCCACAAACAAGAATGAGGCTATTTTTCTGGTTATCTGCTAAGAGTAGAGGCTCAAGGGGAGGAGAAGGTGAAATTGTCTTTGGTACAGTCTGTACGGTGTGGGGTCTGTGGGCAAAAGAAAACAAAAGAAATAGAAGAACAAATCTGAATGAGCCCAAAGGCCATGGTTTAATTTGGTATTTTGCCCACACAGGAAAATCAGAAGGAAGTGTTCTGATTGAGTTATGTCTTTTTAATGGCCTCAGCCTGTTGGAGCCTCATTTAATTAGATCTGCAGATGGCTTGTAATCTTGACATGAGCTCTCTACCCCACTCAGAGTTATAAAAACACTCCCAGGTGCTGCATTACACTGTTTAGTTTTTTCACTCGCTGTAGGCAATGGAAACATGTACACACACACACACACACACACACACACACACACACACACACACACACACAGCCTTAGCCAAGAGGGGCATACAGAGTGGGCAGGTGCCTGATCATCATAGATGTAAATAAAAGGTTCCAAAGAGTCTCTCCTACCCCCCACAGCAACCCAAAGTCTTTGGCAATCTGCTAAATTGAACTGAAGCTTACATTGGGGTTGGTGTTCCTTGTTATCAGAGGGTGACCATTGGAGAATGATTTGCCTGTTTTATGTAAACACTGCAGGAAGGTGACTCTCTTGATTATACATCTGCTAAATCCACCTCCTGTAATAGACTTCAAGGTTCAAGGTGTTTGGTACCATGTGAAATGTCTTTGATCCAAATGAATGAAAAGGCATAGCTAGAATATCTCTAGGTAAAAGTGAACCAGTTCCTTTCTTTGGCGGTGTTTGATTTAGTGTTTCCTCATTGCTCAACTCTGCTCCCCATCTCATGCTTTGTACATTTCCAACTAATTTAAGAGGGCTGTCATCAATAAATTCCATGGTAGGGTGGCATAACTCCCTTCCTTTTAAGTAACTAACTTGAACCTTGGTCTAAGTTGCAAATGGAAGTCAAGCAGTGGACCTTTAGAATTTTAAAAAATGACTTTTGAAATGATGAATTGAAAAAAAATGATTTGGAAAGCAATGAACTTAGGGTTAATAATATTTGGTTACAGGGGCATAGTTTGATTTTCCATTGAGTGATGGGGAAGGAGATGAGTATCCAAGTACAGGCAGCATGGTTTGGCGATAACCAGAAAGTCAGAGAAAGATTTCTCATCTCCTGACAAAATGATAACAACTATGACATTTTAAGGTTTATAAAACGTTTTTTACAACTATCTTGTGAGATGGAGAATAAAAGAATCATTAGACAAGTTTTATAGGTGAATATAAATATACTGAAGCTCAGAAAGAGAAAATCATCCTACTAACAACACACAGCAAGTAATGACAAACCCAACATTTTGCATATAGGTCTTCTGATTCCAAATTAATTTCTCTGCATTTCTGTAGAGTATATGATTTGGGATGATAAACAAAGGTTCCTAAAATGAAGATTTGTCATTTGTGAAATGGCTGTGGATTTACTCAATAACATAAGAAGGGGTTCATAAATTCTCTACTTCATGTAGGACCCAATGATCCACAAAGATACATTAAGGGAGGTGACTGGCCATTCCAATTCATTCAGAGAACCATTATTTATGGCGATTGGAATTGTAATGAATACATTTACACATTTATGGCATGCCTCCTGCATGTAGAACACTGTGCCCCATTTTTTAGGGGGAAAGTTAAAGTTGAGATTTTTAAACTAATAGTAATAAATATAAATGAAGGCATAAGATATTGGGGGACAAAACGAAATAGTATCTTCCCTTTGCTCATCATTTAAAAAAAGAAGGAAAGAAGATTATAATTGTTGGCATGTGGTTGCCAATATTTCTCTTTAGTTGAACCTCCATATACTGTGGTCTCTTTTGTTCATTCTGTTGATTTATTTAGTCATGTCAATATACTTGCATTCAGTCCGCAATCATTTATGTTCATTTGCCTGAATTATTCACTCTTGTATTTTTCCTGTACTTGATATGCTTTAACTAAAAAATTCAACAAGTGTACATTTATTTAATCATACAGCTTACTCTCATTTGGTTGATTCTGAAATCAGAAAGACAAGAGTATTGTTCATGATGTTAGGGGATTGTCTTGGATCCTCTAATCATGAATTCTCATCGCTTTGGCTTCCTTTTTGACACATATCAGTGATGTTTATCCTGGGCAAGTCATTGAACCACTCCACGTCTCCAGGCAACTTTTCAGAGCTATAAAATGTAAAGAAGATGTCTCACGAGATTAGAAAAAGTTCATCAGATCTTAGAGTACTACATCAATATGAGTTATTATTAACGAAAAGATATAGTAATGGAGGGCAGCAATCAGAAGCAGCAAATGGGTGATTTAAGCAAAATATCCGTAAAAGTTCAAAAGAGATTTCTGTGTACTGAGGAGGTCAGGAAAAAATTTCCCTGTAAAAAAGAAGGTGGCACCTGAACTAGAGTCTGAAGGGAGTGTGAGACTAGTAGCAGGGAGGCATTCCAGGTAGAGAGTAATGTTTGAAGATCCAGAAGTCTAAATTCACCAGGCACATTTTGGGGACAACAGAGACAGCACTCCCAGGGATAAAAATGCATCCCATTCCTTTGTCTTCATATGAGACTTGATTTTAAATCACAGTCAAGCAGTGAGGACTGGTTCCATTTGATAAAGACATTTAAAAAGGATATTGCACATCTTCCAATTATAAGCCTCTTCATCAATTAATAACTTTGTCAGGATACGTCTTCCTTTTACCTAACCTCAATCAGTCACATTGTTGGCCCCGTATCATGAAAAAGCATCCATCAAGGGGAAGGAGACGTGGCTTTTCATTTTAGCTTTCTCAGATACGTGGACTTGGGTGAGTCACTCTTTCAAAAGGAGAGACCAGGCTCTAACTCTTTCTCTTAGGGTTGTTTTGAGGATAAGGGGATCTGATAAGATATGATGAAAAAACTTTGAAAAATTAGAGTTTAATCTGCTTGCTAGGTATTGCTATCATTAATCTGTCTTCAGCTGCCATGCAGAAGAGCAACTCATTATCAAAGTAATAACTTTGCATGTATAAGCCAGGCTCAGGAGGACATTCAAGGGTCTCTCTAGTGAGAATCCTCCCTAATTTTCCAGTCTTCTTTTTCAAGCCTTTCCACCATACATCTGGTGCTACAGTGGATAGAGTGCAGGGTTTGGTGTCAGGAAGACCAAGGTTCAAATCCTGGGCAAGTAACTTAATCTGTCTCAGACTTAGTTTCTTCATTTGTAAAAATGAGGGTAATAACAGCATCTACCTGACAGGGTAGCTGTGAGGATCAAAAGATAATTTACATAATGTGCTGTGCAAACCTAATGGCACCATGTAAATGTGAGCTATTATTATCTCCAGAAAAGGTAGCTTAGAATTCTGGATATAAAGAGTTGGCTTTAGAATCAGTGTGACCTTGGTTCAAGTCCTATCTTTGACACAGACTGACTTTGTGATCATCTATAAATCACTGAATTTCTCTCTCTGTCTCTCTGCCTCTGTCTGTTTCTCTCTCTCTCTCTCTCTCTCTCTCTCTCTCTCTCTCTCTCTCTCTCTCTCTCTCTCTCTCTCTCTATTAAACCCTCATCTTCTTTCTTAGAATTATCCCTTCTGAGACAAAAGAGAAATAATGGCCAGGCAATTGGGGTTAAGTGACTTGCACAGGATCACACAGCTAGAAAAGGTCTGAAGTTAGATTTGAACTGCAGGTACTTAACCTCTTAGTGCCTCAGGTAATTCTATAAGGTCAGAAGTTGCAAAGAGAATGGAATCCTCATCCTCCTTAATCTGAAGGCCTGAGTCTTAATTTATCCCATCTATATCTTATTAGGACATAGTTGTTTCCTTGTCTTCACCATTAGATTGTGAGCTTCTTGAAAGCAGGGATTGGCTTGGTTTGTTTCTTTTTTTATATTCTCTGTATGTCCAATGCTTAGCAAAGTGCCTCGCTTTGTTTAAAATTTTATTTTAAATAATTTATTAAGTAGGTTCTCAGTAAACCCTAGTTGACTGTTGATTTAGAGGTTCTTCCCCTGAAGTGAAATGGTGGATCTGGTTCAATTAACCACAACCACAATAAAAAACAAAAACAACACAAAATCTCACCTTCCTCTCTCTATGTTCTCCACATTAGCAATTAGCCTTCTCACTGTCTTCTAATTATATTTAGACCTCTCCTGTCTTTGTACGTTTGTTCATTTCACTCTTGGAAAGTCTTTCCCCCCCTCACCCCATTTTCTCCATTGGGGTGATTTCTTCTTGCACACTATTGATAGTCTATCACAAACCTATAGATTCTTCAAGGCCTTCAAGGAAGTCTTCCATGGTGGCTCTTTCCCAGCTGAAAGTGTTCTGTCTCTTCTCTGAGCTCTCAGATCACCAGTGCTTCTGTATCACACTCTTTTATATAGTAAATTGCTTTTGTTTAAATGTCTTATCTATCCTTCTAAAATGTAAATTGCTAAAAGATTTTTAATTTTTATATCCCTCAGCACCTAACATATTTAGCTGAATATAATAGGTGTCTAATAAATGGTCCATGAATATTTGTTGAATTTTAAAAAATTAATTTGCTACATTAAAGTTCCTAGATATCTCCCTCTCTTCTTCCCTCCCCTCTTCACACTAGAGAAGGCATCATTTGACAAAAAGGTATATATATATATATATAACTATGTCTTGTTTATTTCTATTAATCAATACTTTCTGTGGCAGTGGATGTACACAATTTTTTTTAACAATATTTCTGTTGCAGTATCATGTTCTCTTGATTCTGCTCATTTCACTCTTCATAATTTAATGTAGATATTTCCATGTTTTTTAATTAGTCTACTTGTCATTTTTTTCTGCAGTAGTAATGTTCTATCACAATCCTATGCCACAACTTATTTAACCAGTTCCCAATTGATGGGCATCCCCTTAATTTCTATTCTTTGCCACCACAAAGAGAGCCACTATGCAAATTTTAGAATATATTGTTTCTTTTCCTTTTTTCCTAATCACTTAAGGAAACAGATCTAATAGTAATATTGCTCAGTCAAAGGGTATACAGAGTCTCTATTAAGTTTGAGCTTAATTTCAGATTACTCTCCAAAATGGTGGAATGGGTTTACAGTTCCACCAACAGTATATTAGTGTCTCTACTTTTTCACATCCTCTCAAACATTTGTCATTTTGTCCTTTTATCATTTTAGCCAATCAGATCCCTATGTAATGATATTTCAGAGTTGTTTTGATTTTGCATTTGGCTATATATAGTTTTGATTTCTTCATCCAAAAATAGTCTGTTCATATCTTTTCATCATTTATCAGTTGGGGAATGGTTCATATAAGATGTCAGTATTATCTTGCACCTGTCGTTTTCATAAAATAAATAATAATTCTTATGTGGTAGGAGAGAGAGGAAATTGGATTTAGAGTCAAGAAGAATGGAGTTAAGATCGGAATGTCTCTTATTCTTACTACCTATGTGACTTTGCATAAGTCTCTTAACTTTTCTAGATCTCATTTCCTTATTAGTAAATTAAGAAGGTTGGAGAATATGAACTCTAAGACCCTTAAGAGATTTAATATATAATCTGATGCTTAATCATATAATTTTTCAGAACTAAGTAGCAGAGTCAGGCTTTGAACCAGAGCTAGAATGTGTTGATTCACTTATTTAATCATTCATTTAGAAATCCACAAATAAAATCATATAGAGTGTAATGTGCATGAAAAAAAGTATTCTAAATCATAAGTAATGCTCTCATCTTTTCCAGTTAAAAGTCCTGGGTTTGCATAAGAAAGGAGAGTCAAGGAGGTGAACCCTAGCTAAAGATGAAAATGTCAAAGAATTTGATTTTGTGTCCTTGTAAACTGTAGTGCCCTAGGCAGGCTTTTTTTTTTTTTAATGTGTACTTTCCATCTGAATAACTACTCTAAGAAAAGAGGGCAAGTGCTAAGTAAATGGTATTAAGTTACTTAGGGAGGGCCAAATAGATCCAAAGTATCTGAAGTCAGATTAGAACCCAGGTGTTCCCAATTGCAGGATTGGAGCTTTATTCACTGAGCCACCTCTCTCTGTAAGCAATTCTTTAAGACCATGCATTGTAAAAATGTTTCCAGCATGCTTTATTAGAGGGAATTTCCCTCACCTGGGAATTTTCTATTGTAATAGGGTTTGGCACATGCCCAACTACAAATGATGGGCATCACTCATTTAAGAGACACTTGGGATCTGCAACTAGGAGATGGGAGAACTGGAGCCTACCATGTGGCTAGGAGCATCCTTTTTCCTTTAGCTATATAGAAGGAATTATCATTCTTTAAACTCTTTGACTAAATATTATTCTCTTTCTGACATTGTGTCTAAGAGTGAAAGACTTGTTCACTCTTAGCTGGTGACACACCAGAGGTACTGAGGGAGGCCAAGAGTCTCTACTGTCTGTTATCTCTAAGGAAAGGGCTTATAGCTTTATTATTGCTTTGTTTTGTACTTTTCACTTTTACTTGCAGGATATGGAATTCCCATGCTATGGACTCAAGCCTTGGGGAATCTTAGAGCCCCAAATTCTAGGTTAGATACTGTAGCCCTTTCAGTAAAGGAGACAAGGAACAATGCTGGAGGATTCTAGAATAGGGAACTTGAGTCTTGAACTTGATGGAATTAATGCTATATAGAAATAGAGCTAAGCTATGGCCCTAATATCTTTCCTCTCTCTAGGGCCTGAGGTTTTGTAGGGAGGTAGATTATGCCCCCCAGAGTTTAGGGGGAATTATTTGTATGTTTGCTCCCACTATAAATAAACCTTTGAAGTATTCATTTGTAAAAACTAATCTAATTTTTTCAAATCAACTTTACTTAGTTTCAAATTCTCTCCCTTTCTCCCTCCCCCATCCATTGCTAAGGCAAGAAAAACAGAATTCATTCTAGATATGTAGAGTCATGAAAAACAAATTTCTACATTAGTTATGGCACCTACAAAAAAGAGTAAGAAAAGGAAAGAAATAGAAGAAAATATGCTTCCGCATACACTCTGAGGTCATTAGTTCTCTGTCTGGAGGTATATAGCATTTTTCATCATGAGTCCTTTGCAATTGTGATGGGTCATTGAATTGATCAGAGTTACTAGGTCTTTCAAGATTATAAATATGAGTTCATTCCTTTATCCTTTGATCTCTTTAAAGTTATAAATCTAGCAGTAGTTATTTCTGGGACAGAGTATATATACAGCTTAGTAGCTTTGGGGGCAAATCGCTTTCCATAATGGTTGAACTAATTCATAACTACCAATAGTGCAATTAGTATGCCTATTTTCCTATATCCTCTCCAACGTTTTTCATTTTCCTTTTTTTGTCATTTTATCCAAACTGATGGTTCTGTGGTACACCTCAAAGTTGTTTTAATTTACATTGCTCTAAATATTAATTATTTAGAGCTTTTTTATATAACTACTGATAAATGAACCTGATGAATGAGTAAATGGATTTGTGGTGCTAGTCACTGGGCTAGCTGTAATTTGGATGAATACAATCTACCAGGAGCCCTAGCTAATGCCACAAATTTGGTACCACTGGTTTATGGTACTCCAAAACTAGCTCTTGGTGAACACTGAAGTGCATCTAACTAATAAAGATGAGAGGAAATAGGTTTTACAAGTAACTTGCTGTTGTGATCAAAAGTTGAAATTTAAGGGGGAAAGAAAACAATTTTAAGAGAGAATAAATCAATTCAGTACTCCAGCTCATTTCAGTTATAGGATAGAGGTCTGTATCCCAAAGAGATTTTTTTTAAAAGAATGTATATGTACAAAAACATTTATTCTATCTCTTTTTGTGTTGGCAAAGAATTGGAAGTTGAGAGGATTCCCATCTTTTAGGGAATGTCTAAACAAGTAGTGTTATATATTTGTGATGGTATACTATTGTTCTGCAAGAATAAGCTGGGAAGTCTTCTATGAACTTGTACAAAATGAAGGGAGCAGAACCAGGGAAACATTGTACATACTAACAGCAATATTGTAATGATGACTAACTGTGAAAGACTTACTCTGACAATACAATGGCCCAAGACAATTCTAAAGGACTCATGATGAAAAATGATGTTCACCTCCAGAGAAAACTGATGAACTTTATTATAGATGGAAGTATCTCTTCTTCATATTCTTATTTTTCTTGTGTGTGTTTTCTTTTACAACATGGCTAATATGAAAATGTTTTGCATTATATTACATGTTAAAATGATATATTACTTGCTTTTCAAAGGATAGGGGAAGAAGAGAATTTGGAACTTGAAATTTTTTTGAAATGTTAAATTTTTTAAAAATGCAATTGGGATATAGTTAATGAAATAAATAAAAATGTGCTTTAAAAAGGAAAAAAAAAAGATTGTGCTCAATAACCTGAGGAGGGGGAAGGAGCTTCAGAAGAAAGGAGTAGGACCTCAGAATTTTTACAGGAATTTTTTAATGGTCTCAAAAGAGCATGGATAGGGGGCAGTTGGGTAGCTCAGTGGATTGAGAACCAGGCCTAGAGACGGGAGGTCCTAGGTTCAAATCTGGCCTCAGCCACTTCCCAGCTGTGTGACCCTGGGCAAGTCACTTGACCCCCATTGCCTAGCCCTTACCACTCTTTTGCCTTGGAGCCAATACGCAGTATTGACTACAAGATGGAAGGTGAGGGTTTAAAAAAAAAAGAGAGCATGGATAATAAACAATGGCACCTTACATTTTAATGTGGGTATTTCTCTATAATTTCATATGTATCATTGAAATTTTATGGAATTTATGTCTTGAAAAGACCAGTGAGATGATTTTTTTTTCCCAAAAGAAGAATTGATAGGAGATGGAAGTTAGTTTAAGAGGTCATATATCTTTTATATGACTGAAAAAAATCTTTATGAGAGTTATCTATCCGTGAATTGAACACATTCTCTATGAGAGCATTAATAGGGAACAAGCAGTTTTTTTAAAAGCAATATTCAGCAGTGGATCACAGCTTTACTATTTTACAATTAACTGAAAAAAAATGTAGATATAGATAATCCTATTGTTCTTATGGATTACAAAGAAACATTTGCTTTAGGAGAAAACATTGCTTTATTGGCTCTTTGACAATGTGGTATCTCCCATTACTACATAAACTTAATAAAGATTCCTTGGAAGATATAATAATAGAATTAACCCCATTAATAAAAAGCAAGCAAGGCAAGTTGCAAGTATTTGCCATTGTGATGGAGGAAATCCAGTGCAGACTCCAGGTTAATGGGAGATTCCCAGAAGCTGGCAAGTTCCTCCAGATGTTCTCATTTGGGGATGACATTATGCTAACTGCACAAAGTCCCAGAATGTTGCAAAGGTCCCTGAAGGAGATGTGGAATCATCCAAAGGAGTTTAGTCTGTCCATTCACACAGGAAAGCCAAAGCTGAAGAATAATGTCTGTTGTCTATATTTCAGTGATCATTTGTATATACACTCTATAGAAAAGGAGTCTTAAACTAAGGTCTAAGAAATTAAATTTTTTAATAATTATATTTCCACATAATTGGTTTCCTTTGTAATCCTACATATTTATTTTATTAATTTAAAAACATTACTCTGGGAAGGGGTCCATATGCTTCACTAGTTTGCCAGTGAAGTCCATCTCACACATACACACACAGAGTTTAAGAATTCCAGATGCAAAGCATGCCCATTGATATGTATATTGAGGACAAGCAAATATGCCCAGAACACCTAACATGGCAGGACCCATGTGGTGATAATGAATTGGGGACTCAGAGTTGAATAGGAACTGGAGAATGGGTTGTATTGTGTTCAGGTAATTACAGAGCTCTTTTGCTGATCCCAAACTTCCCATGAAAGGAAAGGCTAATTTAAAAAATATTTTATTTTTAATTTAATCAATTTAAACAGGAGTAAAAGACATGTCTGAGGAGATTTGTGATAATAAGAAAGGATGGGCTCGAAAGTAGGAAGAATGGCAGGTGGAAAGCTAGAAAAACCTATTGATACCCTCATAGTGTGAAGAGAGAGCGAGGAAGGCATCTAGCATGTTAGGTAGACCTCTGGAAGCCAATTACTATGAAGATATACAAAGACAAAAGTCCCACAAGATGGGCAGCCATTGATGGACTTTGATCTGCATCTCTGGAGGGGATTTCTAAATATATGAAAGCACAGATCTGCTTGGATGTCTGAATAGATATTTTTATGGAAATCTACCAACAGTGGAAGCATAGAGAAGAGAATTTGGATGAAGGAATTGGGATGGCGCAAGAAATAGGAGGAACATTATTATGGGAGATTAGTAGCTGAAAAATGCTATATATGTAGAATACTTTGGTTAAGTCATGCAAAATCTCTAGCTGTTGTGTAGCTAGGCAGCACAGTGGATAGAGCACCAGGGCTAGAGTTAGGAAGACCTAAATTCAAATCTGGCTTCAGACACTTACTAGCTATGTGACTCTTGGCAAGTCACTTAACCCTGTTTGCCTTAGTTTCCTCATCTATAAAGTAAGTTAGAAAAGGAAATGGCAAACCATTCTGATATCTTTGCCAAGAAAACCCCAAATGGGGTCATGAAGAGTGGGACATGACTGAGCAACAGCAATGTATGCTATTATCGTGGACAAGAAGAAGAGATATGACCTAGATAGCAGTTTAGCCAAGTGTCCTTAAAACTGGTCAAATGAACAGACTCAGAGAAATGACTAAATGATTAGCATCATGCAGGAGGCAGATGCCTTATAAAGTGCCTCAGGGATCTGTCCTTGGCCCTGTTCTGATCAACATTTTAATCAGTGTCTTGGATGAAGGCACAAATGACATACTTATCCAATTTGCAGATGACACAAAGCTGGGAGGGATAACTAACGTATTGGATGACAGAGTCAGGATCCAAATAAATCTCTCAGGGGTAGAACAATGGACTGGATATAATGAAATGAATATTCCCCTTTCTTCCCATCCCTGATGAACATAGATCTTCAGATCTCCAGTTCTCAGTTGATAGTTTTCCTGGCTACTTCTCTTAGCTACCTGCTCCATCAGAGGTTCTGTTGTTCTAGATTCTTGAGTGAAGGTTTATTTATGACAGACTTGTCCACCTTTTTATAAGGCACTCCCCACTTTTCTTTAGATATTCCCCAATTACTTACCAAAGCCATAATGCAAATCATACTCCATCTTAGCTGTTGAGTTTTGAAAAGATTTTAAAAAGAAATCCCGACTTTCAATCACTTTGCACTTGTTCCTTTCTCTTTTTTTTTATCACTTATCAAACTTCTTAGCTATATTGTCTGTCCTCATCTTGCTTATTTGCAGTTTTGAAATTTTCTGTCTTCCAAGTATCAACAAGCATTTATTAAGTGCCTACTATGTGCTAGGTACTATAGACAAAAAACTCCCCCCAAAATAAGCTCTGAAGACATCTCAAACTCAACATGTCCAAAAGCAACCTCATTATCTTTCCATCCACACCCAACTCCTTTCCAAACATCGCTATTTCTGTCAACAGCTGCACCATCCTCATAGCCTCTCAGGTTTATGACTTTGTTATCCTTCTGGGCTTCTCCCTCTCCCTCTCATCACAGATCCAATCAGTTGTCACACCACTCTATTTCTCCCTCCATATCTGACCCTTTCACTCTACTCAT
This sequence comes from Monodelphis domestica, assembly GCF_027887165.1. Lineage (NCBI taxonomy): Eukaryota > Metazoa > Chordata > Mammalia > Didelphimorphia > Didelphidae > Monodelphis > Monodelphis domestica. The sequence continues at coordinate 53,990,718 of NC_077231.1, read as the reverse complement.
ACATCTACCACCTTAGTGCAGTCCCTCATTACCTCTCACCTAAATAATTCCAGCAGCATTCAAATTGGTACTCTTGCTTCATATCTCTTACCACTCTAGTCCATTGATGCTTACAGACTGGTGTCAAAATGACTTCCTTAAGGGCAGATTTGATGAGCTGATTCCCTTGCCCAAACAACTCCAATCCAAAAAAACATGTATCAAGTGCCCTGCATGTGCCAGACACTGTGCTAAGCACTGGGGAAATGCTTGATGAAAAGAAAGACAGTCTCTGCCCTCAAAGAGCTTATATTCTAAAAGAGGAAGACAACACACAAAAGGGGGAAGAAAGTAAAGGGAGGGTGTTTCCACAGGGGGTACTCAATCCGGGGGTGTCTTCTGTGGAGCTGAAACTAGTAGCAGATGCAAAGAGAACTGAGCTGAGTCCAAATTCTGCCCTCTATAAAGGAAGGCATTGGGAAGAGTTTTGGCCCTCTACCTTCCAACCTTCCAATCAGGTTAGCTTCCAATTAATTGCTTCTAGGATCAAATATAGTCTCTTCTGTTCCTTTCCAACATCATCTAACATATCTTCCCCTCTTGCACTTTGTGAACCAACTGACTTTCTCTTTGTACTTCATATGTGACACTCCATCTCCTGTCTCTGTGACTTTGCTCTGGAATGTACTCTCTCCATCCTTTCAGATGCACCATAATCATCATTTTCTGCATATCCTTTTCTGAACTCTCAAAATCCTTATCCATTCCCAAACCACCTTGTAATTTAACTACATTATATGTATTTGCATTCAGTCACTTTTCATTCATGCTATATGTGTGTATGTGTAGGTATATATACATGAAATGTGTATATATATGTGTGTGTCTATCTATTGATTAATTGATCAATCTATTGATCCATTGGTCAGTCTGTCTATCTATCTATCTATGAGTATGTACTTATATTGTCTTGTATTAGAATATGTGACTAGGGGCTGTTTCCTTCTTTGTTTTAGTCCTCCCCAGCATCCTACACAGTGCCTAGCCTAGCATGAAATTTAATTAATACTTGATTGGACAATTCTTTGCAATAGGGTTTCCAATTTCAAAGTGCCCCGCCCTTGACTAAAATACCAACCACTTCATTAAAACTACATTATCCTAGGTTGCCAGCAATCTGTTAATTTCTCAATTCTAGGTCCTTTCATCTGAACTCATTCTTTTCAACTTCTCTTCAGCTTTTGTCTCTGTCAGCTGCCCCTTATTCTATGCATTCATGTACTTTCTTCTCTAATGGCTTCTGTAATAATACTCTCTTTTGGTTTTCTTACTTTTCTGATCATTCTTTCTTAGTGTCTTTTGCTATATCCACCACTGGTTTCTCTTCACTAAGTGTGGAAATCTTCTAGTGTTCTTCCCTGAGCCTTCTCTCTATATCAATTTTCTCAGTGAACTTACAAGTTTCTATGACTTTAATTATCATCACTATGAAGATGTTTCACACAAATATATATATATATAAATCACACACACATATATGTATACACAGATATTTGGGTATATACAGATATATGAGAGAGACAGAGAACAACAGAGACAGAGAAAAGAGACAGGGAGGAGAGAGACAGAGAAAGGAGAGAGACAGACAGACAGACAGAGGGAGAGACACAGAGAGACAGAGAGGCAGAGAGAGAGGAGAGAGGGAGAGAGAAAGACAGAGGGAAAGAGAGAGAGAAGAGAAGGAGAGAGAGAAATACAGAGACAAAGAGACAGAGACAGAGAGAGGGAGGGTGAAGAGAGGGAGAGAGAGAGAGAGAGAGAGAGAGAGAGAAAGAGGGAGGGAGAGAGGGGGGGGAGAAAGGGGAAGAGAGGGGAGGAGAGAGGGAGGAAGAGGGAGAGAGAGAGAGAAATTTTCTTTTAAATTCATCTTTCATCACTCCAAATTAACATGTCCAAAATAGAAATTACTATACTTCCTATTAAACCTAGTTCTCCAAGTTTCACTATTTCTGTTAGGGGCTCTACCATCTTTCCAGAAAGCCAGATTTGTAATCTTGTATAATTCTTTTTGAGAGAGATAGTATAGTGCTATTGAGTTTTTTCAGTCTATTTTCAGTTGTGTCAAACTCTTCAGGACCCCATTTGGGGTTTTCTTGGCAAAGATACTGAAGTTGTTTGACATTTCCTTCTTCAGATCATTTTATAAATGAGAAAACTGAGGCAAACAGAGCTAAGTGATTTCCCAGGATCAAATAATAAGTGGCTGAGGCTAGATTGTAACTCCAATCTTCCTGACTCCAAGCCTAATGCTCCATTAATTGAGTCCCTTAGCTGCCCATGATCCTATGATCATATGTTTTCAGTTCCAGCCAAATCGGTCTACTAGTTGTTCACTCTTCCTGCAATTTTTGTACCTTTTTGCAAGTGGTCCCCAAGGCTGGAATGCACTTCTTCACATTCACCTCGCATCCCTAGTTTATTTCAAAGCACAGCTTAGGTACTATCTGCTAAATTTGAGCCTTTATTGATCTCAGTTCAAGCTCCCTCCCTTTTGAAATTACTTTATATTTTTCAAATACTTCTCATTTACTTTCTATATACATGGCAAATCGCCCTAGGAAAATGTAAGCTCTTTGAGGTCACAATTTGTTGCATTTTTTCCCCTTCGTATCCCCATGGCCCAGTGTTTTGTGCATAGTAGATGCTTAATGAATAGTAGTTGAACTGAATATGTTGTGGTGCCTTTTCAGTAAAGTAACTAGCTATGTTTCCTCAAATGAGATCATGAGTATAGTGTTTTTAGCATAGTGCCTGATATATGGTAAGTGCAATATAAAGTAAGTTATTATTATATTAAAAATTTAACATTAATAATTAATATATATATAGCCAAAATAATTTCCAAACTGGTCATGGGGTAGGAGTAGGTGGGACAATTGCTATTCTCTAAAAGGAGAAGCATTCAACTTTATCAGATTACACATAAGTATTTTTAAAAAACATTTTTAACAATTAAATTTTATTTTATTTTTATGATTTGATTTATCTCCCTTTTGCCATCTCCTAATCCTTTTTATTTTTAAAACCCTTACCTTCCATCTTAGAATCAATACTAGGTATTGGTTCTAAGACAGAAGAGTGGTAAGGGCTAAGCAATAGGGGTTAAGTGGTTAAGTGACATGCCCAGCATCACACAGCTGAGAAATGTCTGAGGTCAAATTTGAACCCGGGACTCCCATCTCTAGGCCTGGCTCTCAATCCACTGAGCTACCCAGCTGCCCCTCCTAATCCTTTTGAGAAAGCAAGAAAAAGAAAACTCCTATTATAAACATTTATAGTCAAGTTAAATAGATGACTGCATTAGCCATGTCCAAAAAACATTTCTTAATCTGCACTCTGAGTCCATTACTTCTCTTATGGGAAGTGGGAAGTATCCCACATAAAGTATTATGTTTAGAGGAAAGCAGGTGGTTCAGAGGATAGAAAACTAGGTCTGGAATGAAGAGTTCCTGGGTTCAAACCTGGTCTCAGACACTTCTAAAATGCGTGACCTGGATAAGTCACTTTACCCCAGTTACCTAGCCCTTGTCTCTCTTCTGCCTTGGAACTGACAAGAGCAGTTCTAAGACAGAAGGTGAATGTTTTAAAAACAATCAAATAAATAAATAAATAAAAGACTGTGTCTAGTCCTCTCTGAGAAACATAGGAGCACAATTAAGAGGGTGGAAAGTCACGAAACCCTATATGAAGATTGGTTGATGGAATTTTGGAGATGTTTAACTTGAATAAGAGAAGATTTAGAGGGAAATTGATAGTTGTCAGATGTTTTCTTTAATAGTTTTCATGTGGAAGAAAGAGTAGATATTTTTCTATTGCCCCAAAGTGCAAAATGAAGACCAATGGGTGAAAACCATTTAACAAAAATTTCCTAGTACATACAAACAAGATTCAGTGATTTAGAGGGGAGGTCCACATAATAGTGAGCTTCTCATACCAAGAAGTATTCAAGAAGAGGCAGAATGACCACCTTGTCTGGGATTTTCCACATCTGGAAGGATATTATATGAGATGTATGTTTTCCAACTGTTGCTTTAGGGACTGCAGGGATAAGTTCATGTGTTAACAGTACTTTGAGTGGGGAGGGCTCCTAGAAATCATTTGGAACAGAGCAGAATGGGTGAATGAGTTGTCCATGGTCACACAGCAACAGAGTGGCATCTCAAAATAGTGTTGCTCTTACTCTCTAGCAAATGCTTACATAAACTAAATCTTGGTGTCCAAACTTCTCCACCAAAATCCCTTACTTCTGAAAATAGACAAACAGAAAGAAAAAATGCCTCCTTCTCCCTACTCCTCTCTTCAATTCATCTCCAATTCCCTCCTCCTTATCATTTTCCAGCACCCAGCCCTGGCCCCTTGAGTATGTGAAGGATAGAAATATTGATGGTAGAGAATTACACTGATTGACAACATAGCTCGGAGGCGGGAAACACTTGTCCCATATGTTCTTTCAGGCTTCTTCCCACTTAATCGATTCTCTAATTTCAGGAGAAGCACGCCACAGATTTGCTCTTCTCTTTTATGCTGCACTTGTCATATTTAGCGGAGAAAGGAGCTCGGGAAATGCCAGCTGTGGTTTCTAAGTTATTCTGTTGTTTTCCAAGGTGTTGGTCCCACTGCTCATATTTGATTTCTGTGCTTGAGTAAATCTGTCCACATGCCAGACTGAACCCCAGTGCAGCTGACATTTTCCTTTTTGAATTTCTTCCAAAACAATGTAGTCAACCGGAGGGGGAAGGGGAAACCCTTTGAAACTATGATTTAACCAAGCGTGCAAGTCCTCCTTTCTGTCATTCTTTTCTCTTTTCTCTTAAAAAAAAAATTACTGTGAATAGAGACAACATACCTTTTTAGGAATAAACAATTCTGAAAGAGATTTCAGCAGTTCATGGTTATGCATAAGCTGCTGATGGATGGTGGGATCAGAATTCTTGCTAAAGATTTTGCTTTCAATCTAAAGCAACACTTAATTAAAAAAGAGGTAGTCAGATTTTCCAATTTTCTAATGACATTAATGCATTATTTATATATTTTCTATGGATTACAAAGTACCTCTTACCATAGTCCTATCAGGTAGGTAGTACACAACTATTATCTCATCTCATTTTATAGATGGTGGGAAAATTGTGCAAGGTCATTCATGCAGTGAATGTCAGAAGTAGGATTTCTATACAAAGTTCTCTGTTGGTTTTTTCAAGTCTAGGATTTTTTTTCTCCTATACTGAACTGAAAGAAACAAGTGGAACAAGGACCAAAAATGGAGTCAAGGGTGATGGGTTCAAATCCAGGCTCTCTCACTCCCTATGTGACCATGGACTAGCAATTTAACTTCCCTTGGCTGTGGTTTGCTCAAATGTAAAATGAAGGAGGTGGATGAGATGACCTTGAGCCCCTTACAATCTAAATCTATGCTCATCTGATCCTAGTTAGATAACCTCCTCTCCTCCTGGGAAGGAGTGAAATTTCCTATTCCTTTAGCAGTCCAGAATGCACTTAGCATGATGCTAACCACATAGAAATCACCTAATGCATGTTTATTGAAAGCAAGTTCTTCAGAGAGAACCTGTTGTCCACAGGAAGTCATGTATGTATCCCAAAGAGAGTCATTCAACTTAGTTTAATTCAATTTAACAAACATCTGCCACCTACTCACTCCAAAAAGACACCATGGGATGGTGGAATGTTTGCTGGGCTTAGAGATAAGAGACTTGGGTTTGAATCCCATGTACCATATATAAGTCACTTTAGTTTCCTCAGCTTCATCTTTAAAATGGAGATAATGAAACCTGCAATACATATTACCTGCTTCACAAGGTTGCAAGGAAAATCTTTTGCAAACTTTGAAATGCAAAAGAAATGTGCTATGTTCAAGACCCTCTATTAAGTCAAGGCATCAGCAAACTTTTATGAGCATCTATTACGTGCTGAGCACTATGCTGGGATGGGGGTAGTTACAACAAGAGGCAAATGATGTCCCTGTCCTCAAGGAGTTTACAATCTAATGAGAGAGATGATGAAGCAAACAAATAAGTATAAGTGGGCTATCTATGTTCAGGATAAATAGAAGTACAGAAGATGAGAGAGGGAAAACACTGTAATTAAGAGGTATGGGGAAAGGCTTCCTGAATTTAGCTTGGACTTAAAGAAAGGCAAAGAAGCTACTAAGTAGAGATGAGAAGGGAGAATATTTCAGACACAGGGAGCAGTCAGATAAAATGCCTAGAACTGATAGATGGAATATTGTATTCAAATCAGGAGGCCCAAGTCACTGTAATAAGTTGTAAGAAGATTAGAAAGCTAGAGAAGGGCTAGATTTTGAAGGGCTTTGAATGCCAAGCCAACATTTTATATTTTATCCTAGAAGTAATAGGGAAGAGTGAAATGAAAGAAATGCAAAAGGTCTCTTCCCTCAAGGAGTTTATAATAGCACCATGGAGACAAAAAACAAACTGTACAAACAGGATTTATCTAGGAGAAATTGAAGATAATCAACTGAGAGAAGGTACTGGTATTAAAGGAGATCAGGGAACCCTTACAAAAGATAGGAATTTAGTTAAGACTTAGTAAAGGAAGCCAAGGCAAAAGGGTAGGGACAACTAGTAAAAATGTTTGGAGCTGGGAGATGGAGTTTTGTGTAGGAGGAACACATTGGAGGCTGGTGTCACCAGAATGGAATAAGGTACGAGATATAAGAAGATAGGAAAAGCAACAATGGTCTAGGTTATAGTGGGCATCAGAGGCAAAATTGGGTCATAGTCTAACAAATGATATGTTTCCCTTACCCACTTCACTCCTGAATAAATGGAAGGAAAATTCCTACAAAATCATATCACGCACAATGAAAAGCTATTGTTTACTTAGGGGTTTCTGTCCTGGTAGTTGGGTTCAAGAATTACCTCTGACATCTGAGCCATGTGAGCAGGGGCAAGTCAATTAATCTTCCATTGTCCTAGTCAGCTCTCTATGATGCTAAGTTATAGTTAAATTGCTAATATGCGTCAGTGGGAGGAGTGTTCATCTTGAGAGCTACTCATACTCACGGAAATCACCAGTATTATTCTACCCTATCCTCCAATATGGATAAGTTCTAAGTTTTGTGGTAAATATTCAGTAGTTGATTTTAAAAGTTTTATTATCTAGAATTATAATGTACCTTGAGAAATTGTTTTAGTTTTCTGTATTTGAGGCTGGGGAAAGAATTCTAGAAGGGGAATGATTCCTCTTACTTTCTGGAGATACAAAAGGAAAGAAAAATGGGGGAAGAGACATTGAGATGGAAACCTAGAAAATGTAAAAAATAGAAGAAATCTGGAAACTTTATTGAACCAGAAAAGCTCAAAGGAAATTGTACAATAGCAACAACAAAATGAAGAAGTGAATGAAAATTAAAAGGAGCTACAATGAATTGGAGATATAATGGATGGGAAGTTTACTCAAAGAAAGGAAAAATGGATGAGGACCAGAATGTCAAGGGTTTCTGGGAAAGGATAATATAAATGCTCCTGTTAAAATTATTTTGGAAGAATTTTCTTTGAATTGCCTCCCAAGAGCTACATAAAGTAGGGAAAAGTTGGCCCCATTTGTCCACTCAGACTTCATTCAGTTGTAAGCACATAGCAGCTACAGCTCAATGTCTTTCCTAAGCAAGCTTGAAGTTGAGCTTGGGTGGCTCTTTTGCTTTTCTCTTTTTGAGTTGACACAAAAGCATCAATCTTGAAAGGGACCTGCTCATAAAGTACATTTCCTCTTGCTATAGAGACTAAAAAGGGAAATATTAATTAAGTGTAAGAGGATCAGAGTTTTGGTTCTCCCTCTACCAATCCCAATAGAATGAGGGAGAGACAGAGATAAAGGAAGAAGGGAGTGGGGAGGGACAAAGTGGCAGAGAGAATGAGTTAATGTGTTTACCAGGTATTAACACTTGGTGATCCTTTTATGCTATGAGAATAGTTTCTTTGATGGAATTAAAAGAAGCCTGGAGATTAGGCAGCAGAAAATCTACCATGCCTCTGAGTGCCATTGAAAGACTGAGTTGCTATCTCTTCAGGTAATCAGGTTAGAAGCCAGAAATGGAAAAAAGACCCAGATCCAGAGATAGATCACTCTTCAGGGTGGGCTGGGGGTGAGGAGTGGACAAGATTTCCCTTTCCCCCACATTGGCTATAACATCTAGCAAACAAAGCTACTCACCCAGAAAGAAATGTTCTATTTAGCCGCTGAAGTGCTAGTTCATGAGTTTGAAACACAGTTGAGAGATAGAGACCCACTCCAGATAAACATAGATAGGAAAAGGCAGTGATTCGAGGCTGGAAACATCTTTTCATGGATAGGATTTCTGGCAGGAGAAAAGAAAGCTGTCTATAGACTGGAGAAAGAGCCAGCTTTGGAAATGACAGACTGCAAATTGGAGCAGATCCTGGAAATTTAACTGAGCAACTCATCTAGCAAAGACTTTAGCTAGGGATTGAGTAGATCGTAAAGTATCCATCAAGAGACAAAGAACATGGTTACTCTTTAGAACCTGAATTTTGAATTGTCTTGGTACAAGTGTTTTCCAAATGTTATCTCACTCTAAGTGGTTCCTACATTTTTTATATATATTGTGTATACTAATTAGAGACTACAGCTCAGGTTTCTGAAGGAGTAAGGCTATTTTGTAGCTATTGTTCTTTTTAAGCTTCTTGAGTAAGTGCCTTTGCTATGAACCAAATGTATCTCTATTAGCTGATTGCTAATGAGAATTAGTTGATAGGGGCTCAAAAGCTCAAACTGATGGGGGCTCAAAAGCTAGTTTTAGACATATAAATTCACAGGGTTCCAGATAATTGAAGGCAAGAATTTTCTTTGAATTGCCTCCCAAGAGCTACCTAAAGTAGGGAAAGTTGGTCCCATTTGTCCAGTTGTAAGCACATAGCAGCTACAGCTCAATGTCTTTCCTAAGCAAGCTTGAAGTTGAGCTTGGGTGGCTCTTTTGCTTTTCTCTTTTTGAGTTGACCCCAAAGCATCAGTCTTGAAAGGGACCTGCTCATAAAGTAACTTGGTGAGTCCAAAAGGATTCAAGGTCTATCAATGTCTTGGCAGAAGAATCCAACAGGAAAGTGGCAGTACCCACTGGAGCAGCCACAGCTGAGGGAGGGAAGGAGAAACTTCAGGTTCAACTACCAAGAAGAGGACTGGCAAAGTCTAGCCTAGTTTATCAGCAGACAATTACTGGGAGTCATTGGACAGTGAAGTGCCAAAGTTAAGTGTAAAATACTTCATTAGCAAGTCTTTAAGAATTGCTGTATATTCTGATAAGACAGATACTATCTTTTTAGAACTTTATTACAAGTTATGTTGCTGAGTCCTTTTTTATTCATTCTACTAATGCTTGGTGGTGAATGAACTATTTTTTAGCATTCTTTTTTGTGTGAAGGAATCAATTATCTGTCCCGTACTAGATTCATATTGTACACTGGGTACCTTTTTAATTTTCCCCATTTTACCCCCCCCCCATTTGTTTATCTATTTTTCCCAATTAATAAGCATTTATTTTTTCCCCACTGTGAGAGGGAAAGAAGGAAAACAAAACTCTTGTAAGAAATCGTCAAGCAAAACAAATGCCATATTAACCTTGTCAAAAAATGTGTTGTAATCTGTATATACTTCACCTCTTTGATAAGAGATAATAAGAATAAAATTCTTCATCATATTATAGTAAAAAATGTTCTCCTTGGAATTTCTAGGTATCTTAGCTGTGATTTAATTTATAGTAATCGCCCGTGATATGGAAGTAAGAGAGCTAATGCATGAAAGAATATGAGAAAAGCCAGTCCTCTTTCCTCAGCAGAGTCAGGTTACCTCAGCACTGAACCCAATCCACACGGTATAAGTCAATAAATATTTATTAGTCACCTGCTATGTTCCAGGCACTGTAGACTCAGCCAAATAGTCTCTTAAGAGCTAGATCAGGAAGTTGGTTTCAATGTAGTTGGTGTGGATCTGAGTTACACCTGGGACTTGACCTTTAAAAGTGAGCAAAAAGAAGAAAGAGAGGGCCTAAGATGGTACAGAGATCAGAGCTGAGGGAGAAGCTACGCATAGGAGAATGGAATTAGGTCTCTGGAATCAGGCAAGAGGAAGGATATTTATTTATCCTTCTTGCCTTGCTTCTGGAGAGATAGAAATTCTTCACTTTTCTAGTTTCATTGAGTTGGAGTTTGGAGAAGAAGAATTCCTGGAAATACCCTCTTTTTAAAGGTCAAATCCAAGGCTGTGGTCCATCTATAATCTCTAAGGATCTTTCTAACTCTTAAGTTCTATGATCCTTCAAACTATTTTATTTTTTATTTATTTTTAAAAATCCTTACCTTCCATCTTGCAGTCAATACTGCGTATTGGCTCCAAGGCAGAAGAGTGGTAAGGGCTAGGCAATGGGGGTCAAGTGACTTGCCCAGGGTCACACAGCTGGGAAGTGACTGAGGCCAGATTTGAACCTAGGACCTCCCGTCTCTAGGCCTGGCTCTCAATCCACTGAGCCACCCAGCTGCCCCCCTTCAACCTATTTTAAGGTGCTAGGTGAACCTTAAAATCTTACAAAATGTCAGCTATTTTTATTCTGATTATATCTTATTCTATCAGAATTTTACTAGAGGAATGACTTATTCATCTTTGATAAATTAGGTCATGCTAAAGTGTTACTAGCTGTTGGGACTCCATATTTTTCCCTATCTGAGAGTTATTTGTACTCTAAAAGAAGATTTTTACAACATAGTATCTTATCCCAAAAGGAAAGATTTTTAATAGGAAGTTCCCCCACCCCTTAAAAGCATACATAGAGATGTGTCTGCCACCTTACCAATGCTTAAAAGATAGCTGTGACCAACCTACAGTTATGAATTTGAACATTCTAATCTAGAATTCTAACCCAGACATAGAATATCATTATCAAGAATTTTTATTCCTTTGGTAGACAGGACCAGGATAACAGCCTCAGTCCTTTCCCCCAAGATGCCCGAAGGAACACATGAAGAACTGATGATCATGAAAGGCATGATTGGTTCAGAATTCGAGCATCCGCTCCAGTAGCCTTGAGCAGCCCAAGAGTAACCAAGAGGTGGGAGTTGAAACAGGAGATAGAAAAGCATGAAATTTCATTTACCCCACAGTCCTGCAGTACTTCTAAGACATGAACAGAAATTGTATTTGACCTGTCCTGGCCATGATTATTCACTACAAGCACCTCTTCCTCCTTCCCTCCATCCAAGGAAGCCTTGATCCTGGGATCAAAATGTCTCCAGCTAGGACTGCCTTGGACCAATGCCCATTTAACTGAATTCTAGTGAAAGAAAAAGGGACAAACATCTGAAGATCTAAGACTCCAGCAGGTGTTCCATTCCCCAGCTCCCTTCTTAATTTAGTCAGTTTGTTTTTCCATCAGTTTCTGGCTGCTGACGTGTTTTAAGCAAGAAAACCCTCTCAAGCTAAGTTTGTTAGAGACTGCATCACCTGTTCATATAGTAACTGCTTCCAAGTGTAAGTTAATGACTTTCATTTTAAATCACGTTTGCACAGCCAACAGCCCTCTATCTTGGGATAACAAAGTGGTAAAGAACAAAGCCCTGGTAAAATAGCATCCAGGGGAACCGAGGGGATCAGGCAATGCAACGTCCTCCTGTGATTATCCTCTTATCCAATGCCCTAGTTTGGACCTCTGCCTGCTGCCCCCCCCCCCCATAACATCTCTGACACAAAACCCCAAGAGTCTGCCATTTCCTGCATTCACATCTTGTCTTTCTATAGCATTTCATCTTTGCTCATTTCATAGTCTGTGTGTGTGTGTGTGTGTGGTTTGGTGGGGTGGGGGACTCACTAACCCTATAGATATATTGCAGCATCTATAAGGTGGCTGCAGGGTCGAGGAATCAATATTCCACTCAATTCAGCAAGCATTTATTAAATACTAAGTCCTGGGAAAAGTCCTGGGAATATGTATGCATAGATGAAATAATCCCTGCTTTCGAGGACCGTGCATTCTATTGGGGGGAATACAAAAATATGTACAAGTCCACATCCATATGGGTAGCCAGGTGGCATAGGTGATGGGAGAGTCAGGCATGGAGTCAGGAGGACCTGAATTCAAATAGGACCTCAGACCCCTATTAGCTGGGTGACCCTGGGCAAGTCATTTTACCCCAGTTGCATAGTCCAAGCTGTTGTTCTGCCTTAGAATCAATCAATTCTAATATAGAAGGTAAGGATTAAGAGTGAAAAAAAAAGAGAGAAGGCAATGGCAATCCACTCTAGTATCTTTACCAAGAAAATCCCAAATGTGGTCACAAATAATCAGATAGGACTAAAATGACCAAACAATAAAAGCAAATATGTACAGAATAAATCAAGATGGGGATTAGAAGTGATTTCACTTGTATATGGAAATCCAGGATAAGGAATCTTTCTTCCAATGCAGATAAGCACCTTCTCTATAATTTATAGTGGCACAATGGATAGAGAGCTTAGGTCTGAAGTTGGAAAAATCTTAGTTCAAATCCCGTATCAGATACTAGCTCTGTGCCCCTGGATAAGTCACTTAACCTCTATCTGCTTCAGTTTTCTCTACTAAAAACGGTAATATTAATAGCATCTGCTTTGGAAAGATCAAATGAGATGATTTCTATAAGCAAAGTGCTTAGCACCATGCCTGGAACATAGTAAATGATTATTTCCTTCCTTTTCTCACTCTTAGGTAGCTTAGGTAGCCTAGTGAGTTACCGCAGTTACTGAAATGTTAATTGATTTGTCCAGAGTGCCACAGCCAGTGTGACTCATGATCAGGGGTAATTCTAGATGTTCCTGGCTCTAAGGCTAGTTGTCTGTCCACTATGCCTCAGTTACCATCCATACAAAGTAACTTGGGGGGGGGGGATGGAGGGATACTGATAAGGAAGGTGACCTCACTCCCCAAATCTCTCCTACTTCCTAATTTCTCTGGACTGCACAAAAGACACTATCTTCAATTTTCTTTGCATTGCATCTATTGATACAATCCTTCCGTGATAACATGCTCACATCTCCTGGCCCAGTTTTCTAATCATCAGTTTAGATACTGGATACAAGCCCCATTATTACTGCATGATGTTCCTGAGCAATGGAAGACAGCTATCATATTCTCCCTGAATCTTCTCTTCTCTAGGATAAACATTCTCACAAGAAAAAAGCTGATGCAATCTTGGAATTGATTAGGAGGGATAGAGTTTCCAGAAGTATTTCAATGTACTCTGCCCATATTGTCCCTCATCTGGAATATTGCATTTAGCCCTTAGCATGGCACGCTAAGTTGCTCAGAGGATGACAACAAGGACATTGCAGGGTCTTGAATCTATGTTCTCAGAGGATTATAGATTTAAAGGAAGGAGAGACTTTTGAGGTGTAAAAATTAAATTAATCTCTTGTAATAGAAACATTATATTTTGTGAGGTGTATGAAAAATTATTAGAAATCAAGGATACAAAATAATAAACCACGTGCCTGGGGCTGATTAGCCCATTCACAGCCTACTTACTATGTGTTGCAATGTCTGAGTAGAGGAAGAGAGAGCCTGAAGTAGGCGTTACAGCCAGTTTAAATACAACTTGTGATCTCCTCGCCCAGGTGGGGACTCAGGTGAGATTGTAGGGAATTCTGGCAAGTACCAAGGACTTCTGGGGATTGAAGTCTGGGGTTCAAATCTCCATTTTTATAGAGGTCACCAAGTTTAACCCCACCATTTTACAAATAAGGAAAAAGAATGAAAAAGAATTAAAAAAAATTATTGACCAGCCAGGTTCACCCAGTAATTATCTAAGGTAGAATTTAGGACCTAAATTTTCCTCATTCCAAGTACAGAGATGTATGCACTATCCTATGCTGGCTTTTGAAGACTTGAAGCAAAAGTAGTTTGAAGGAGGGGCAGCTAGGCGACCTAGTGGACAGAGATGGAGACTTGGATTTGGAAGGACCAAGGTTCAAGTGTGGCCTCGGACTTTTCCTAGCTGTATGACATTGGGAAAGTCCCTTAATCCCAGTTGCCCACCCTTTGCCCTTCTGTCCTTGAGTTGTTACTAAAACAGAAAGTAGGAGTTTTTTTAAAAAATGGTTTGAAGATACTAGTTGCTTCCTCTTACAGCCACCCTCCATTATGGCATGAAGCCATTTGGAGACCATCTATGCCTCTCTATTTTGCCCTTACCACTGAGCATTCTAACCTCACCAGAGTGTTACTGCCCCCAGCCAAGGCTCCAGTGTTAGCTTGTTGTCTTGCTAAAAGAGACATCTATGTGAGCTATCACTAGAGACCTGCCCAGGGCAACATTCAATCTCCACTGGACAGAGTCCTACTTTCCTGGGTAAATAAATATAGCTTTGCAGGTCAGAAAGATTCTTATGTGAATTCACACACAAACACTTGACTTTCTTTTTATTCCATACCTGCTAAAAAAAAAGCCAAATTTCCAACATCTTTTCTTCAAGGCGTCAACGTTCACTTGCACACATTTCAAAGATGGAGGCTTAAGATAAACCAAACCAAACCAAACAGAAAGGGAGATAGAAAGGAGCAGGGGAGCAGAACTGTGCTCTGAACAATATTTTCCTTATCTGGCCTTATTTCAGTCATTGAATTCCCACTAATAGCCACCGGTCTGCTCTATGTGAACATTCTGCTCTGACTGTGTCCTCCTCTCTGTAGAGGACTCCATTTGACACTTTCCCCCTCACCGTATCAAATTTACCTGAGGATGCAAAGTCTTTTGTATTGAACAGAGACTGACTCTTTGCCTGACACCAGTGATCTCTTTCTTGGTTCTGGAATGCTTCTTCTCATGCAGCTTCTGATTTTCCGTGCTTTTTCTTCCCTATGTTATACTGCAGAGGGAAGGAGGATTTCCTCATGGATTTCCTGCCAGGTTTTCAATGGCTAAAGCAAGTATATACAGGAGATGACAGCTGAGATGGATCTTCAGAATGAATTTCATTTACCCCATTGCTGTGCTGTGCTGTGTCCTTCTGATTTAGGCATCACCGATTTCCTGGATGCCAGAAAAGGCAAGAGAAACACAAGTTCCGAAGAAAACGTTTTTCTTGTAGGTGTCTTTGGTAGCTGAGAGTCAAGGTAGACAAAATGTTGGCCTTGGAGTCATTAGATGGGGACATTATTCCCTTCCCACCACCTCCACACACCTGGACATCTTCCTCTAACTATCTCAGTCCAGACTCCTTGCAGTCCTAGGAGAGACTGAATTCCAATTGTTCAAGCAAAGCCAGAACAAAAACTTGTTAGTAAATACGTATTTACATATATATATATATTTATGAAATAAAAATAAGCCCATATTTCTAGGAGTGGAGGGAAGCCCTGGTAAGTACACTAATTAGTTATGAGACCTTGGGCCAGTCACTTCAACTCAATGGGATTAATTTTGGGGTATTTTCAATGTCAAATCATGACCTGTAGAAGGATAATAGAATATTACTCACTAGGCATTGCTTGGAACTTTCAAGGAGTTTAATTAGGATAAGAATTTTTTTTTCAATTTCTCCTAAATATGCAAATTAAAAAAAATCCAAGTCTCTAGATAGTTACATATAAGGGATTTTAACTGGCTAGGTTCAATAACTCCCTGGCTTTGTAAGTATAGAATATAATCCACAAATCATAGATTCATCGATCTTGAACTGGCAGGGATATATCTAAGGCCAACTAGTCCAGTTCCCCCATGTTACAGATGAGGAAAATGAAACTGAGAAGAGTTAAGCAATTTGTCCAAAGGAAACTATGATAGCTGGAACTGATAGAAATTTTTTTTGGGGAAAACCTTGGCTTTCCCTATAAAACCTTCCACTCCTATCCTCCGTCACCTACAATCCCTCAGTGCTATCTGTATAAATAAGCTCAATCACTTTGGCCTGTAATTCCTCAAACCTACCTAGATATACTCACAATAGCTTTACTAGCAATGTACAGTTGCACTGTTTTTCACAAGGATTTTATGTCAAGGACTATAGGCGATAGGAGGAGACTTGGCCAAATTCTCCGGACACCATTAGGATGGTCATTCCTCCCACAGGAAGCCATAGGAACCTGAAATTAGCAGAGACAAGGAATTAAGATAACCAGAGGATTACCCAAGCTACCAATACACAGGAGTCATAAGACCTAATATTAGCCCGGCAACAGAAGAGTTCTCCCATTGGAACTTGGACTGGGCTTGTGTAGGGCAATGCCTACAGATGCTCTATCAGCATTATATGCATATGTATATCTATATATTATATATATTATAGTACATATAGTATATATATTGAGACAGACAGACAGATAGAGAACATTCTAATACAGAAGGACAAAGACTAGGAAAATAGGCGTAAGTGACTTGCCCAAGGTCATACAGTTAGGGAGTATCTGGGGCCACATTTGAACCCAAGTCCTACTGACCTCAGACATGATGCTCTATCTACTGTACCACTTCACTACCCCAGTGCCAATGAAATTACAAGGAGGTTAAAGAATAAGACATCAGTGGGACATCCAGGATCCATGCTTGAATTAGATAACTAAGAGGCACGGTGACATAGGAGATTGTAAAAATGGAGATTTGAACCCCGGACTTCAATCCCCAGAAGTCCTTGCTCTATTTCTCGAGATGCCCTCTAATCTCACTGAGATTTTCACCTGGGCGAGATCAAAATTTCTAATTTAACTGGCTGTAAAAGCCTACTGAGGTTTTTCCTGTTTCTGCTTCCAAGCAGATGCGTCTCTCATGATGTAAGTGAAATTGAATTGGGCCTCTCGGCCCTCCTAGACACGTGCTTTTCTTACTTGTATTTTCTTAAGCTCTTAATCTTTAATAAACCTCATAAAAACATAATACTTCTAGCAGAGAGAAACTAATTTCTACCTGCCTCAGTTTCCCCTAAATTTTAATCATAACAGTTTAATTTTAACTGTTGCAAGATAGAGAGCACTGGACTTTGGGTCAGAATCAACCCACTGGTCTTGAATTTCTGCCTTAGATATTTACTATGTGGTTCTTGGCAAATCATTCAACCTCTTTAGTGTTTAATTTCCTTGTCTTTAAAATAAGTGTGTTTATATAAAATACTTGGGAATGTATTTGCCAAGACAAACACAGATACTTTATGAACACAACTACAAAATACTCTCCACACAATTAAAACTAGATCTAAATAACTGGAAAAATATTAACTGTTCATGGGTGGGATGAACTAACATAATAAAAAAATGACAATCCTACCCAATCTAATTTACTTATTTAGTGCCATACCCATCAAATTACCAAGAAACATTTTTACCAAATTAGAAAAAAACATAACAAAGTTCATTTGGAAGAACAAAAGATCAAGGATATCTGGGGAAATAATGAAAAAAAATGTGAAGGAAAGTGGCCTAGCAGTACCAGATCTCAAAATAAAGTGGTGGTCATCAAAACAATTTGGTACTGGCTAAGAGACAGGAGGGAGGATCAGTAGAATAGACTTGGGGTAAGTGACCTGAGCAAGACAGTCTATGATAAACCCAAAGATCCCAGGTTTGGGGACAAAAACCTAGTATTTGATAAAAACTGCTGGGAAAATTGGAAGACAGTGTGGGAGAGATTAGGTTTAGATCAATGTCTCACACCCTAAACCAAGATAAACTCAGAATGGGCGAATGGCTTGAATATAAAGAAGGAAACTATAAGTAAATTAGATGAACACAGAATAGTATGCTTGTCAGATCTTTAGGAAAGACAAGATTTTAAGACCAAGTAAGATTTAGAAAAAAATTATTAAATGTAAAATAAATGATTTTGATTACATTAAATTAATGTTTTTTGTACAAACAAAACCAATGCAACCAAAATTAGAAGGGAAGCAGCAAATTGGGAAACTATCTTCATAACAAAAACCTCTGACAAAGGTCTAATTACTCAAATTTATAAAGAGCTAAATCAATTGTACAAAAAATCAAGTCATTCTCCTGTTGATAAATGGGCAAGGGACATGAACAGGCAGTTTGCAGCCAAAGAAATCAAAACTATTAATAAGCACATGAAAAAGTATTCTAAATCTCTTATAATCAGAGAGATGCAAATCAAAACAACTCTGAGGTATCACCTCACACCTAGCAGATTGGCTAACATGACAGCAAAGAAAAGTAATGAATGCTGGAGGGGGTGTGGCAAAGTAGGGACATTAATGCATTGCTGGTGGAGTTGTGAATTGATCCAACCATTCTGGAGGGCAATTTGGAACTATGCCCAAAGGGCACTAAAAGACTGTCTGCCCTTTGATCCAGCCATAGCACTGCTGGGTTTGTACCCCAAAGAGGTAATAAGGAAAAAGACTTTTACAAGAATATTCATAGCTACACTCTTTGTGGTGGCCAAAAATTGGAAAATGAGGGGATGCCCTTCAATTGGGGAATGGCTGAACAAATTATGGTATCTGTTGGTGATGGAATACTCTTGTGCTCAAAGGAATAATGAACTGGAGGAATTCCATGGGAACTGGAACGACCTCCAGGAAGTGATGCAGAGTGAAAGGAGCAGAACCAGAAGAACACTGTTCACAGAGACTGATACACTGTGGTACAATCGAATGTAATGGACGTTTCCATCAGTGGCAAAGCAATGATCCAGGACAATTCAGAGGGACTTATGAGAATGAATGCTATCCACATTCAGAGGAAGAACTATGAGAATAGAAACACGGAAGAAAAACAACTGCTTGATCACATGGGTTGATGAGGATATGATTGGGAATGTGGACTCTAAATGATCACCCTAATGCAAATATCAATAATATGGAAATAGGTTTTGATCAATGACACATGTAAAACCCAGTGGAATTGTGTGTCAGCCATGGGAGTGGGTAGGAGGTGGGGAGGGAAAGAACATGATTCTTGGAACCAAGGAAAAATACTCTAAATTAACTAATTAGCTAAAATCCAGAGTGATTGACTCATTGGATTCTGAGGTCCCTTCCATCTATGATTCTATGACATTTAGAGAGAGGAGAGATGAAAATGAACTTATATCATTGGATGGAATTAGAGAAGGTGGTGTCTTTCCCGTAGAAAGCCTGTATTTGTTGGAAAAATTGGAATCTGAGCTATATTTTGCCCTGAATATAATATTCTCTCTACCCACTAGCCAAAACCATGTGGCACGATGAAGTGCATAGATGAATTTCTTCCACATTCTAAAAAAAAAAAAAACTATAATAGAGGGCCACAGAGCAATGGTAGCCATCTTCAAAATCTCTGTCTCAAAGTCCATTTCCATGAAACTTTCTCTGATCCTCCTATAAACAAAAGGCCTCTCTCTGCTCTGAACTACCAGAGTTCTTTTATGACTCAGGGCATTTTACCACATAATATGTTTTATTTTGGCTGTTTGTGCATGTCACAGAATTTTACAGGTAAGAAGGATCTCAGTAACTATTTAATACAACCCATACTCCCCAAAGAATCCCTATTATGACATACCATTTTTCTCTAACTACATATAATTGTAATTGCCTTCCTAGACACAGAGACCATGCATTTTTTGGTGTAGGTCTCCCAGAGGACCCAATAAAATGCTTTGAATAGAATAGGGTACTCAGTAAACATTTGTTGGTTTCTTTAAAAATTAATTGAATAATACTTTCAAAAACTCCTTTAAAATTAGCTTTCTCTAATTATATTGGATTCAATAAATACTCTAAAACTATATTGCTTTTCTCTTGACCTCTGAACATATTTCTTGGTCTTATTCTTTTACTCTATAGAATATTCTCTTGCTTCTTCTCATTTAACTCTTAATTTTATGTAGGTCTTTCCATGTTTTTTTTTTCTAAAATTAACCTGTTCCCCATTCCTTTTGGTTCAATAGTGTTTCATCATAATCATATGCCATAACTTCTTTAGTTGTTCCCCAACTGATGGACATCCAACACAAAGAGCTGCTATAAATATTTTAGAACATAGTTTCTTTTCCTTTTTCTCTGATCACCTTTGGAGATCAACCTAATAGTGGTATTTCTGGGTCAAAAGGTGTACACAGTTTTAGAATTCTTTGAGCATAATTCCAGATTACTCTCTAAAATGGTTGGATCAATGAACAGTTCGACTAAGAGTGAGTTAGTGTCCCCATTTTTCTACATCCCCTCCAATAGTCATTTTGCCCTTTCATCATTTTAGCCAATCTGATAGGTATGAGATGATATCTCAGAGTTGTTTTGATTTTCATTTCTCTAGTCATTCCCTAATTGAGAAATGGTCAAAAGAAAGAACAGATAGTTTTTGGATGAAGAAATAAAAGCTATATATAACTCTGTTGGGAAAAATGCTCTAAATCATTATTGATTAGAGAAATATAGATCTGGATCTGTTTTTATCTATAAAAATGAGAATACCCACAAGTAGATGGAACGTGCTATTATTCTCATTTTAAAGATAATGAAATTGAGGTCCAGAGATGTTAAATGATTTTCCCATTGTTATTTATCTAGTAAGTGGAAGACCAGGGACTTGAAATCAGGTCTGTTTACACCAAGACCAATACATCTATTCTATCTCACTGACTTTCTCATAATTTGGAATGGTGACTGTTCTATGAATTCTCATTTGGGGCTTTTTGCTTTGTGCAAACATACCATTAACATCCTAATTTCCCCAGCTCTTTCAAAAGCAAAATGATGTAGTTAGACCGAGAAGAAATTATTCAAGAGGAGCTTAGATGCTACCAGGCTTACCAGTTCTGTTTTCCTGCTCAAATTTTTCTTATAACCAACCCAGTTTCAGGTACCTACAAAAGAACAAATAGAGATGCTTCTCCCTTACCTTCTCTGGATCAGTAGGTGGTCAAAGGTTTAGTTAATGAGATTCTCTACAGATTCTTGAAAAGTAAATTGCCAACATGAAAAAGTTGTGATTGTTTGACTAGTCCCTATTATTCAATGTAATGAATGCCTGAGCTATCAACAAAGGGAGCAATTAAACTGGGCAGGTATTATCAATAACTTGAAAGCAAAATATGGCCTAGATTAACTGCAATGCCAATAATGCATTTAAGTATCCATAGGAACGAGTTAGCTGCCCACAGCCAACTGTTTGCTCAGGAGGTCTATCAGTATGCAAAGGCAATCCTCCCTTTTTGAGAATGGGCAGAAAGTCATTTGGGGCCGCTTGCACAAGGACATACTGAAATTCTGGAGACCCCTCGGAAAATTCCAAACAGAAGGTCATCTTGAAAGGTTGATGCTCAAGTATTCCACAGCCCCTTTGCTGACCTTGGGAAACAAGGATAGCCAGCTCGCATTCAAAACATGAGCTGAATGTTGTTTTTTCTGGACCATTATTAAATCAAATCTAGCTTTTGGCAGGACACAGCTTCCTTGTCTCTGTTGGAGTGTTGGCTGAGTTCTGATGTCTTCCAAGGAATCAGAGCTGTTCCAAACACAAATGTGAGAGGGCAACCCTCTCAGCCACTAGACATTGGAAGATGGATGACATATCATTAACCTTCAAACATGGCTGTGTGCAGAAAGCCTTTCCTACAGATGGCAAATTGGATTCTCCTCTCTCTTGGCCCCCAGGATATCTTCTGGCATAGAGCTCTCATTGAATTCAAAGGGAATCTCTGCATGAGGCTTTGACACATTGTTGTGGAGGAGGAGGATTACTGTAAGTCTCTTATTTATCTCTCTCATGCATAAAAGACAACATGATTCAGTTGATAGAGTTCTGTTCTTAGAGTCAAGGAAGACCTAGGTTCAAAACCTGCCTTCTTCTGCAAGTGATTTAACCACTATGAATATCCTGCAACACTTAGGACTTGTAGAGATTCTTGTTTCTATTTTTTAATATTTTGTATTGATTTCAATAGTTTCCTTTTTTTTGTTTGTTTTGTCAGAAATGTTTAACAACTAGCTCTCCAAAAAAAAGTATGCACAACACATTTTAAAATTTAATCTCCATGATTAGCATTTCCTCCATTACTTTCTTAAACCCAAACAATAAATAAAACAATAAACCAATCCCTGATTTGTAACATTTGCTAATTTCCCAAGTGAAATGCTCACACTAAAAATTTAACAATTGGCTTTCACCCCAACCAGTTTGAACTGACTCCAGGACACTGCTGTGTGTTACCCTGTGCATTTCAGTTAACTTCTTTCTGCCTTGGTTTCCTCATCTGTAAAATGGAGATAAAAATAATAACTATCATCCAGGGTGGTTGCGAGGATCAAATGATATTTGTGGAGCATTTAACAAATTTTAAAGCATTGATAAATGCTAGTTATTATTATTGTATTAATTTTAAAACTTTATTCTGAGAGATGTGTAGGTTTCATATTGCTAAAGGGGTCTATGGTTAACAAGAATATTAAGAACCCTGCTCCAAAAATTACCTACCAATTTGAAGCTGGTTGCAATTCTATACAGATAAAATAACAGATCCTTAATGTCTCATAAAACAAAATTGAATGAATACACTATTGTGCTAGTACAAAGACAAATGGTGATGAAATGAAGTCATTATGCTCATGTGTGGGTATGTTGAAGTGCTGCTCATGCCCAGGTCTCCAGAGCTTTAAGAGGTTGTTAAGTACATATATTTATGGAAATATTCAATATCAAAATCATTTATAAACTGAATATTATTTAACATCCTTTCCTCCCTCTTTTTGTATTTTTCATCATGTTCTTCTGTTTGCAATAAATAAATAACAAGTAACACAAAAGACCTAGTCTTGAGAATAGGAAACCTGATAAAACTGATGAATAGCCTTGATGACATGAATAATAATAGTAATACTCATGATGCCCCCAAATCCAATCCGTCATCCATATTTAGGGAGAGAGGAGGGGAAGTGGCAAAGTAGGAGGATGCCAGGGACTTCCTGTATCTTAAGGTCATTAGAATATCTGTGAAGTCCTGGCAGGAACCCCGAATTGCCAAATGGGCAGTGCCACTGATTGGATAGCTACCTGGTCAGTGTGTTTCAACTGCTTCCAAGAACTAAAGAAATGGACAAGGCAGTACAGGGTCACAGGCTGATCCCATTTGAAGCCATCATCATGGTAAATAGCTCATCTTTAACAGGGGAATAACAGAGTGAATATTGCTCCTTCATGTCCTAATAAATAAAAAAAAAAGCAAGATACACTAGAATAAATGAGAAATCCCAATATCTCATTTGCTTTAAATGCTTTAATGTAGATGGTACCAGACCCAAGTGTACAAACTCCATGTGTTCGTGAAATGACTAAAGGCATGAATTCTTTATTATTTAAGTCTTATCATAACAAAGTATCTTATAGGCAAGGGTTTCATACTCCTTTTGGTCAAATAACAGTTTCAAATAACACAACATATCGTTGATCCATGTAGGACAAAAGTGAGAAAGACTTTCATCCCTCAGCCCAGACTAGATAAAATAAAAGGCAAAGCTAATGAGTTACTGAAAAATGAATAGGGAAAGGCTGAAGATCCTGAGGGCTTTGAAAATCTTAACTTGGCTATCTAACAACAAAAGAGATGACAAAAATAATACTAATATCTCAAATGATCTTGAAAAGGGGTGGTGCATTCTATGATTGGAATTTCCAAAGTTCTTTTTGATTTTGATGGCAAAAATGGAGCTAGCATATCAAATGCATGAAAAGTAATTGTTAAAAGTCAACATTTGCTATAACCGTTGTGAAGGCATGCATTACAAATTTGACAGAAAGTATGACATTTCAAGACCTATATACAAAGAGTAGGAAAAGTAGAGTTATCAAGGGATGCCTAAGGACTTCAGAGAGCTAATGAAAATCTATGGAAAGATATTAAAAGACAACATCCATCTTCAGCTTGAAGCACATTGTAGAAAACTTCAACTCTATAACAAACAATTAAGGCAAAAAATTTAAACGCAGAATGAAATTGGAAAACAAAAATATATCAGAAATTTTAGTTTTCTTTATTAGCAACTGAAAGCAAAAGTCAAAAAGTTCAGGAGCTGTGAGGATTCAAAGATATCAATTTGAGGTTAAACAAAACAAAACAAAACAAAACAAAATTAACTGTTTAAAGGAAAAACAAAAAGTAACTATTTAATTTCAATTAAAAAAAACTTTCTTACCAAGGTTTAAGATGCAAAGAAATTAAGATACTTATTATAGAAGAAGAATATGGCAATTTTCTGGTTGTGGTTATGGCTACAAGAGAGCTGATCCAATGAAAACACAAATTGGATTAAATGAGAGACAGAAAGCTTTTACATCATTAATATAATCAATAACAGATGAATTATATAAATTAATACAAAAGAAGTTCCAGCTTTTGTGTAAAACCAGAAAGGGGTACTGTCAGATCTGATCCATAATTATTGGCTCAGACACTTCACAGGGTCTCATGAATTATTAACAAAGTAACAGTTTTCTTTAACAATGAAGTATGATATTCTTCTTAAAAAAAAAGGCATCACACATGCTCCACTGAAATATTAGCTTTAAAACCCTCTTTCATATATACTGTAATAGATAATTTTGGAGGGTGTATTTGATAGATAAATGATAACTAATGGATCAGGTAGTTATCTCCTTTTGCCTACCCTCCCCCCTTTTATACCTCCCTTCCTCCCCTCTTCTTCCCCTCAGTTTCCCTTTCCCCCTTCTTCTTCATCCTCCTTCTAAGTCACTCAGGGTAAGCTATGATGTTTCAGAGGACATACTATTTTCTCTTCTTTATCTCAAGTAAGAGTTTATTGGGGAAAACAGGAAAGATAGAGGATGAAGGTAAAAGGCTTGGGATTTCCCTGTTATCTACAGGGAACCTTAGGTTAGAGGATATTGAGAGAAATGGCAATTCAGTCACTACCATGAAACAGAGCTAGTCAGAGAGAAATATATGGACTATTGTCCTTCTTCTTCTGCCTTCAAATCAGCCAGGCCACCTCCAACTTGATTATCCCAAGTCCCAGAGATAAACCCAGCTTCTTCCTTCAAAGTCACCACCATCAGTCAAAAACCTTCAGCCAAGTCCCAGAAAACCAGTCACTTTTGGCTTGGCTCCAAACTGCTTTTCCCTGTAACATTACAAATGGAATCTTCATTTGACTGGCAGCTGACCCATTTCCAGATTCTGTCCTTTGCATTTTCTTATCATTTCTCTCTTCTTCACAATAATATGGGTATCATTTTTATACCTTAAAAATCAAGTGCTTGGCAGCTAGGTAGCTCAGTGGATTGAAAGCAAGTCCTGGGTTCAAATGTGGTTTCAGATAGTTCCTAGCTGTGTGACCCTGGACAAGTCACTTAACCCCATTTTTCTTGCTCTTATATATATTGCTTTTCTGCCTTAGAACCAATATGCAATATTGATTCCAAGACAGATGGTAAAGGTTTTTTAAAATTCAACTGCTATGAATATTTTTTACTTTCATCACATATTTACTGATGTCTACCTATTCTAGAGAGTTATCCTTTTTTTTAAATTTTAAACATTATTTTATTTGGTCATTTCCAAACATTATTCACTGGAAACAAAGATCATTTTCTTTTCCTCCCCGCCCTCTCTCCCACCACCTTTCCCTCTCCCATAGCATGATTCCACTGGTTATCACATGTGTTCTTGACTTGAACCCATTTCCCTGTTGTTGGTATTTGCATTAGAGTGTTCATTTAGAGTCTCTCCTCAGTCATATCCCCTCCACCCCTGTAGTCAAGCAGTTGCTTTTCATCGGTGTTTTTACTCCCACAGTTTATCCTCTGCTTGTGGATAGTATTTTTTAGATCCCTGCAGATTGTTCAGGGACATTGCATTGTCACTAATGGAGAAGTCCATCACCTTCAATTGTACCACAATGTATCAGTCTCTGTGTACAATGTTTTCCTGGTTCTGCTCCTCTCACTCTGCATCACTTCCTGGAGGTTGTTGAGAGCTATCCTTTTTAACAAAAAATAAAAATGAGAAGGAAAAAGGCTTGACAACCAATTTATCCAAATACTCCAGATATTATATACATCCTTTCAAACTTGTATTCTTCTGCATCTGCAAAGAAGTAGGGGAGATGCTTTCATCTATGTCTTTAAACTTGAGCATTATCATTTCAGAGCATTCAGTTTTGAATATTTTGTTTTTGTTGGTCTTTTCCATTATATTAGTGTAGTAAGTAAGTATATTAT
This sequence comes from Monodelphis domestica, assembly GCF_027887165.1. Classification (NCBI taxonomy): domain Eukaryota; kingdom Metazoa; phylum Chordata; class Mammalia; order Didelphimorphia; family Didelphidae; genus Monodelphis; species Monodelphis domestica. The sequence continues at coordinate 53,964,503 of NC_077231.1, read as the reverse complement.
TTTCCTAATTCTCCTTTGTTTATTTTTTATCATCTCAGAATCTCAGAAGTCTTCCTTGTGCTTCTCTAGTAGTATTAGTAGTAGCTATATTCATCATATCTGTCATTCCTTAAATAATGATATTTCCATACTTTCATGTCCCACAATTTGTTTTGCCATTCCCCAATTGATAGGTTTATTTAATTTTCACCTTTTTGCTAAATACAAAGAGAGATAATTTAAATAATTTGACTGTATTAGAGGCCTTTCTTTATCACTGACTTCCTTGGGAGGCACATACCTACTAGCAGAACTATGATTCAAAGAGTATGAATATTTTAATCACTTTCTTTGCATAATTCCAAATTGTTTTCCAGAATGCTTAGATCAATTCATAACTCTTATAATTGTACATTTATGTGCTGATCTTTCCACAATTCCTCCAACCCTGACTATGCCCATCTTTTGTTAACTTGTGAAATGACAGGATTGTTTTGATTTCAATTTTTCTTGTTGTTAAATAGTTGGGAATTATTCTTTTGAGAACTGTTTGTTCATATTCTTGGACCACTTATCTTTGAGAAATTGTAACCGTGCCTTTAATTAGGAATAAAATGAGAATAGACAGTTTTAATTGTCATTTGAGGAGAGTTAACCATCATGGTGAGAGAGACTGTGAGAAGCACAGAAGGGAGGAAAAAAAAAATTTCCTGAGGAAAGTGAATGAGAGTCCTGTGAGAAATTGAGTATAAGTGATTATGCCGTGAAAAAGATATCTCAATGAGAATTCCTGACAAAAATTCTGTAACAACTGTCCTTAGAGATTTGAATTGTTGGACTATTATTCCAGAGTTGTGGAAGTATCCCACGTTTTAGCTTATGGCTACAGTTGACTGCTGTGACTTTTCTCAAAATTATTGAGATATTTAAATATGCCATTGTTACACTGTCAGTAAAATATGTAAGGAACATTGATGTTTAAGCCTAGAGCAGAAAAAAAAGGTTTGAGATTCAGAGAGACAGAAAGAGAGAGACACAAAGAGAGATGATTGAAAGCTTTAAAAAAGATTTCAACAGTTACTAATAAACTGAGGTGGGGACTCAATGAGATAATTAATACGAAATTGACCATTTTCGTTAATTAATGATGAAATATAAGAACATGCCATTTTATTGCCTTAGAACCTGAGATGAGAATTAATTATGGAATAACTTGGTTATCAGGTGCTGAGAGAGGGGCTAAGGGCTATCTACTAGTTATAATGGTTGTCTACTAGGGTACATACCCAGAACCCATCATTCCTATCATCAAATCTATTAGAATACCAAAAGGTGATAATCCTCCAAAAATTGGCCAACTAAATTTTTACATGATAGCTAGGCAGTACAGTGGATAGTGATGGACGAGGAACAAAGAAGATTCAAATCCAACCTTGGACTCTAACTCTGTGACCATTTGGCATAAGAGATACAAAACCTTAAACAAGTAACAGAACCCTTAAAAATTAGATTGTAACCAAACAAAAGTTAATGGATTCATGAGATAACCAATATAAAATATTAAAACAAAGCCAAAAGTCTGAAAAAACAGAAAACATAAAGGATCTCATATTTTAAAAATAACCTGGAAAATAAATCAAGGAAAGATAATTCAATAATCATTGAACCACCAAAAAGCCAAGACTGGAAAAAATGTTTGAGTATTATATTTTAAGAAATTAGAGTGGCTCAAAGGATAGAGAGTCAGGTCTGGAGATGGGAAGTCTTGTGCTTAAATTTGGCTTTAGACACTTCTTAGTTGTATTACTCTGGGTAAATCATTTTAGTCCTAATTACCTAGTCACTAACCATACTTCTTCCTTGGAACCAATACTTAGTATTGATTTTAAGACAAAAGGTAAAAGTTTTAGTAAAAAGAAGGAAAGAGAGAGACAGACAGACAGACAGAGACAGAAATAGAGACAGAGGGAGGGAGAGAGGGAGGAAGGAAGGAGAGGAAGGAAAAGAGGAAAGAAGGAAGGAGGGGAATGAAGAGAGGAAGCAAGAAAGAAAGGAAGGAAGGAAGGAGGAGAGGAAGGAAGGAGAGGAAGGAAGGAAGAAGAAAAGGGGAAAGAAAAAAGAAGAAAGGAAAGGAAGAAAGAAAAAAGAAATCATGAATGAAGCCTGCTCAGATCTATTAGACTGAGAGGGGGAAATAAAAATAGAAATAATTCATTGATCACCTCTTAAAGCATATCACTAACATGTTAAAAACAATTGATATAAACATGACTTTTTTTCCAGGAACATAGTGTAATCAGATTATGTTCCTAACTATCCCCAAATCCAGTATTCTCTATCCTAATAGAAATTAGTATAACTTCCAGACTAAAAAGGGAGTGAAACCCCAAATCCTATTAATTACTTGATTTACATAGATGACATTAAACTATATGTCTCAATTGGCAAGCATAATAAACAGCTGGTAAAGGCAATACCTACAAATACCCTGCCAACCCTCCATCATGTTTACTGCAAGGTTATTAGATAGTGCAGGTCCAAGATGAATATAAAATATCTATTCAGCAATCTCACAAAAGGTCTTTGCCTTCCAGAGGGAATATAATGAATATAGTGGTTATTTGAGTGTTTTATGTTTCCTATATTGTCCATAAATTCCTTCAAGGCCCTTGTTCCTAGTACAATTTCTTTGGCAGAAAAAAATAAGAGTTATTTCATCCTGAATCCATATTATACACTGAATAACTTTGTGGGAGGGCATCTTGTTATCCACATTTGGGGAGACCCGAGCCATAATCCATATTTAAGTTTTATTTTAGAAGTTTTCCTGAAGAAATCTACATAAAGAGGGGCAACTAGATGCTTCAGTGGATAGAGCACCAAACTTAGGGTCAGGAGAATCTGGATTCAAATTTGAGCTCAGGTACTTCCTAGCTGTGTGACCCTGGGCAAGTCACTTAGCCCCAGTTGCCTAGTCCTTACCGTTCTTCTGCCTTGGAATGATACTTAGTATTGATTTTAAGGCATAAGGTAAGAGTTTATTTTTTTTTTAAAGAAATTTATTGAAAGTTGTTAATGAGCCAGAAAGACCAGGACACCTATGGAGTCTGGTGTTCAGGATTTAATGCAGTCTATGTGATCCATAGTGTGTTGGTAGCCTTGGAATTACAGATCTATGCTCCACATCCAGGATATATTGTCTTCTCAACTATTGTAATCATGAAGGAGCCCCAAGCCTTAAACACACTATAGTAGGAAGGGAAAAGGGACTGACAATCTAGCAAGAAATCATCCTTCCATCCTGGCAATATTATCAGGATCTCTTACTCTTCTGAGTTTTGCATGATTTCTTCTTGGTTGTTGCACACAGTAAGTCTAAATCCAATTCAATAAATATTCATTAAGCACCTACTACGTGCCAGGTCCTGGGAGTCACAAAGAATCAAACAAGACTAAAAGAACTGAGCAACAATTCTGCCCCAGTCTTTTTCTTTTTGATAAAATCAAGTCAAGGAATCAAATACTTGCTGTTTCAATTCAGAGCTTGCTCAGAATATCGAAAGGAAAAAGGCAAAATGAGATATACTGATAAATGATGTAGCAATGTGGTTACCAAGAGTTGCTGGCTGACCATGGATGACTCATCCTGAACATGGCTTTCATTGTCCCCAAACAATGGAAACCAAAGTCAATACTTGGCTTACAGAATTGCTTTACCCTTGCTTGTGTAGTTTTGTTTGTAAGATCTGACCAAATCAAACCACAGGCTCCCAGACACCCCAAAGTCACTGGAGGTTCCCCACGAGGAAATAGGGATAAATGCAAAGACATTTTGGAGACACATTATCTGTTGAGGAACAATAGTGTCTGATCTAAGAAGAGTCTTCCAGAAAAATCAGTTCCCTTTAGGCTGGCTTATAAGCATGAATGTGGTTGTTGGTGGAGGGGAGAGGAAGAACAGAAAGAGACCATGATTACAAGTATAATATTGGTTATGTATGTGATGACAGGTCTATGTTGGCCTTTCTAGACCCCTGTAACTATAATAGTTAAAATCCAGGCTGTGGATCTTCATAACCCATACTCCTCTGTGACCATCCCAAGTCCTGCCTTATCTACAAGTAGTATGACTCATTAAATTCAGAGCCTCTGCTTCCACCTCCTTGGGCATGCTCATGCCTTTCCATCCCAGTGTGCTCTGTCAATTAAGTCTCTGAGCAAGGGTTATTGCCTTAGTATGAAATACAACTAGACTAAATAAAAGAACAATTAAATGCAGAAAGCCAGGTTGCCATTTGAATCCTCTTTCCCCAACCCACAGGGCAGAGCCTCATTTCTGTTGGTTCTCACTGCAGGTTGAAAGAAAATTCAATGCTTAGTTAAAGCCTTGCAGCTCCTACCAAGTCCAATCACTCTTGGCAGTTTTCATTAGCTGGACACTGGAATTCTCTTCATGGCTCTTTTGGCTGCAGAGATCTTAGTGGTCGCCCCTACTGTCTCTCTGCATTATGAGCATATTGGTTCAGCTGGGCAGGAACTCTTTCACTCTCGTTTTATGAACACTGCTACTCATGCCAGTTCAACTTCCAGCTGCTTAGTGCCACAGTCCAGGAAAGGCGAAATGTAGTCCTTCTCCAGCCCTGGAGAAAATATGGCAGCCACATCCGTGCCCCTTGTTTTGTCTCTCTGAATTTTACAATCTTTGTCTCTACTCTTTTTAATTGAAAATTTTTATTTAATTAATTAATTTAGAATATTTTTCCATGGTTACATGATTCATATTCTTTCCCTCTCTTCCTCCCACCTTCCTCCCATAGCTGATGTGCAATTCCACTGGGTTTTACATGGGTCATTTATCTATTTCCATATTATTGATATTTGCACCAGGGTGATCATTTAGAGTCTACATCCCCAATCATATCCCCATGGTTTGTCTCTACCACTAAGGACATCATTTTGCTCAAGTATTGGACTCTGGGAAAAGCAGTCTTAGGACTCCTGCCTTGTTTTCCCCAAAGTCTTCCAGGAGAAGCAATCCATTAGGACAGCCCACAAATCTCAAAGCAGAAGTCCATTTGAGGTGGAGGGTGGGCAGCCAAATGTGTAATTCACTTGATATAGGAAACTCCAAGTGAGAAAATGCCCTCTTCCAATGTGGATTGGCACCTACTCTGTAATTTAAACTCTTAGAAAATTGTCTAGACCTCTGAAAGGTCATATAAATTAGAGTTACACAGACTTTATGTGTCAGATATCCTAAGCCCATGTCTTCATGAGCTCTCTGGGAAGAGCTCTCTAGTGTCTATGCTATAGCTAGACAGCTATTTTCCTCTGTAAAGGACACAGTTCTATCTCACAGAGGAAAAGGGACTTTGCATGTGAAGGACAGGATTACTCGTGACAGCTGAAATAGTAAAATGATGAAGGGAATGTATTAGGTATGTCACTTTTCTTTCCACTGTAATCTTAGACTGCCCACAGGGAATTTCCAGATTTCCATTTTCCCACTTGATTTGATGGATGGTTGGATGGATGGATGACATTTACTCTGCTGGAGGTCCTTCCTTCCAAATGGGGCTACCTAAACCCTGAAACATAAGCTGATAACAAGACTGGAGCCATGTGGATAGCATGCTTTGACTTGGACATGACATATCCTTTTCTACTCTGGAGGAATGCTGGATGGAAGATTCCCTGGGAGAGATAGGACATCCCTTTTCAGCTGGTCATTCTTTAACAACAAGATTGCTAATATTGCAAGAAAATGATGTGGTATAATTTAACACCAAAGGAAAAAGGGTCTTTTGTGAGCAAATCCCAAGAGCAGTCTTGAACTTTCTTTAATATTCTCCTCATTCATTTCTTCCAACATTAAAAGAGCTCTTTGGGAGCCAGCAGAACCTTTCACAGGAAATCATGACACTTTGCAGGCAGGCACACATAAGAAAATCCTTTATCTACACTTAAAAAAAATCCATTAGCCAGATTCTTTTTCTTCTTTTCAAACAGACCCTGGCTTATGTTCCAGAAGGTATATTCTTGACAAGTGTGTTTCCCAGGTGAATTGCATTATTACTCAGCCCCAGTCTTTCGATCAGTGGGAGACATTATCAGATTGGAAAGAGGGGCCAGTGCCTAAGGCTCCTGTAGCAAAGATGCTATTGTACATGAATGAATACTATGAGCAGGTGCCCTGGTCTAGGGCTGCTGAGGACTCCTATCATCACTGAATTCTAATTTTATTTTTATTTTGGAATATTAAACAGTGTTGGGAAGAGGCTGAGATCTCTCTAGATCTCGGTTTCCTCATTTGTCAGATGAGGCAGTTTGACAAGGTGACTTCTGAAGTTTCTTTTAGCTCTAGATAGCTAGTCCTATGAACATAGAACAATTTTTTAGTTTTCTTTTTCATCCATTTTCCCCTTCAGGCTCTATCTTCTTAATTAAAATGCTGAGGTTTCTCAGATTGATTTCTCCCCAAGTCCCCAGGCTCCTACGTACAGAAAAGATTCTATACTATTTCTGTATTTTACAAAATGGACAGACAGATGGAATTCAATTATAAACCAGATTCAAATCCTGATTATTATTGTTGTAAATAAGTATAGAAAAGAGAATAGTTCTCTGTGAATTTCACAGAATCATAAATTTAGAGATGGAAGGCACCTTTGAAATTATCTACTCTGATCTCTTCATTTTATAGTTGAGGACATTGAGGACTAGAGAAATTAGTTAACTTACCCAAGGTTTGTGCTTAAGTGATTTGCCCAGGGTCACACAGTTAGGAACTGTCTGAGGTCAAATTTGAACCCAGTACTTCCCATTTCTAGATCTGGATTTCAATCCACTGAGCCCCCTACCTGTCCCCATTAACCATTTTTTTGGGGGGGAACATGTGTGATTGGAACATTTTTCTTTAGGCTCTTGGCAAGGTCAGCAGGGTTTTATTTAAAATATATAAAAAAGGTATTCCAAAGACTTGAGCATGCAGGGATCAGTCTTGACTCTTGCTCCTGACCCAGATTCCTGGCAGCCCCAAGACACACAAGAGAAATGCTCTGGAGGAGTCAGTGCCCCTCACCCTAGGCAGCTGTCCTGGCTGCCCAAGTCACCACTCTCTGTCCTCCTAATGAGACATTTCTCTCTGGAGCCTGGAGGGGGTGGTGAGGCTTGGGTCTGCTGGAGCCAAGAACCACATCCTTGTGGAGGATCCTTCTCCTGCTGTAAGTAGAGCTCCCTTTGTTAACAGGTTAAGTGTCTCATTTCACTCCAAACTTGATCCTGAACTGCCAGACTGGCCTGAATCTGGCCTGGCCTATTCTGCAAGCCAGAGAGATGAATGAAATGATTCACTCGATGCAAATTGTCCCAGCTGCCATCTTTCAGCCATCAGTCATCAGCCATTATCGTTTCTCAGGAACCTGAACTTCCAGGTTTCACTGAAGCAATGCCCACAGGGTTGAAGGGTCTCCCTGGACCCTGGTTTGTGTTTTCTGTCTTTTTTAGTGAACTGGTCAATCCATTCAAATATGAATGTGGCTGAGCTGTTGATTTTTGCCATTGACTTGGCAGGTTTTATGACTAAATGCTCAATTAGGTCAGTCTTTTTGCCATGGTATAAAATAATTGATGGCTGATATTTACATGAAATACTTTAAGATTCCCTAAAACATTTCCCAAATTTTTTCTCATGTGAGCCTTAGGCACATCCCTGTAAGGTAGGGATGAGGGGTATTTTTTAGTTCCATTTTATATATGAGGAAATGGGCTCAGAGAGGTATGCCCAAGTCACCCAACTATCATATAGTTGAAACAAGTTTTGAATCCAAGTCCAATTCTTGTTTCTGTTAGGGTACAGCTACTTCATACCTTTTGTTGTTCAGTTGTTTTTTAGCCACATAAAACTCTTTGTGAATCCATTTGGGGGTTTTCTTGTCAAAGATATTGGAAATAGTTCACCACTTCCTTCTCTTGCTCACTTTACAGATGAGAAAACGAGGCAAATAGGGTTAGGTGACTTCCCCAGGGTCACACAAACAGTAAGAGTCCGAGGCCAAATTTGAACTCAGGAAGATGACTCAAGGTCTGACACTTGATCCATTGTGCCACCTCTATCATCAAGAAACTGTTATATTATTGTTAGAGAGCTCACAGATGAAAAGACTTCCTTACCAGTGAGGTCAGCGTCTTCTCTGCAACTTACAGTCTTAAAGAAATTAAGAGACTGCCCAAGATCACACAGTCAGTAGGTGTCACAATAGGAGAGGTGAGGTGGGAGTTATACAGCGACCTGGTCTTGGACCCAGAAAAACCAGTCTCAGAAATGCCAGGATTTCATTTTGTCTTTAATGTTAGCACAGATCAGGCCATCTTATTCACTCTAAACAATTACATTAAAGCAGAAGAAATCAGCCTTATCCCCACGGAAGCAGCCATCTCTCTGGCCTTTCAAGGTTCTCCACCCAGCCGCATCTGAACAATAGCCACAGGGGGAGGGAAAGCTGCCCTCCCCGCCGAGGTTCTACTGGGTTGGGGTTTGAAGCCAGGGAAGAAAGATAAGGGAGCCGGGCATTCAACCTGAAAAGGAGAGGGTGTGCCGGAGGAAAGAAAACGAGGCGCTCAGGGAGCCGGCATCCGCCAAATCCTTGTTCTCAGATGTCGAGTCTGATGTTACACCCTGCATCCCTCAGGTGGGGCTGGACCAGCTGCGAGCCTGGGGAGGAGAATCAGATGTTGCCCGGTCAGTGAAAGGATTTGTGGCTGCCGAGCTCCCTCAGGCACCCTGGGGAAAGAGTTGAGATTACTGCGGAGAGTGCTTACTTTGGCAACAAGCGGACTAAAATTCGGCTGAGAGAGACACAATTAGCATGGACTTGGAGTAGAAATGACTCACAAATTAGTGAAATGTTAATATTTGTGTGTGTTTGTTTAGGCTCGTCTGC